>NW_027636280.1:0-24272 GCF_903797595.1 Erithacus rubecula
CTGGGACAATCTTAATGTTAAACCTGCTTTTACTGCACTGTGAGAACAGCTGTCTGAACCATATCAGCATTTTGCATGCATTGTAAACTCAGGGGAAAGAAAAATAAGTTAATTGAAAATGTGCTGCAGTTTGTGCCAGTCTTGTTCATGTCACCCTGAAAGAATTCCAACCCCTGACACACACAGCTTCAAGAGTTTACAGTTTATCTGTGAGACAAGATTTGCATTACATAGAAAGTGCCAGTTTACAAATACATAGAAATCCAGTTTCTTACTCTTTTTTGTTGCTGGAATAGGTTTGAAAACCCAAGAAGATGGTTATGAAGTAAAATTTAGATTAAATTTATTAAGATTAGTTTGTCATGTTGCTCAGAAGGGTAGAACCAGGTGACATTACTGAGTACAACAGCAAGAAAAATATTTTTGCTTAACAGCTATTTTCCACTTAGTCAAATTAAAAAATAAACCAATCAACCAACCAATGATGGCAACAATACTATATTTAAATTCACAAGATGATACAAGTTTTTTGCTAAAGGAATGAGATCTAAGAAGCTGTTCAGACCAAACCTTCTCAGTAGACTATGAGCTCTTCTATATTTATGGTTGGTAGAACTTACCAACCTTCATTTTAATGTTCCTCCTAGTCATATTGGAACATAAAAATATTGAAATATAAAAATTACCTATATTCATGTCAAATTTTCCTGATGGGTCTCAGAAAGATGTCCAGAAAAATAAAATTTAGAAAAACAAAATTGAAAATCAAGTGATTTATTCAAAGGATAAAAGATTTACAATTCCAAATGGACTAATAGTTGTCATTAGCACTTATAGTCTTCCAATAATCAGTAGGAAAAGATTCACTGCTGGAACCACAAAAGATTACAGTATTTTAATGACTACAGAATAATTACCACATGCAAGTACATAACCAAACTTTGCTCATTTACAAATTGGAGAGTAGCAGAGAAAGATGAATGGTGGGCTCACTTCTGCTTATTGAAGGCTTTTTTGTGTCAATGCATCAAAGGCAAAGAAACTAAAATCCAGTAGATGTAGGTCTCCAAGGAGGACAGCGAGTCAGGGATTTTCTGATGAAAGTTTTTTTTCCATAAAAATTGGATTGCCTGAAGGAATATATGAACCAGTTTAGATGAGAAAACCCTTTCTGGTTCAAAGAGGGAAAGGGGGGGGAAAAATAGCTCATTTTCTCTTACCTCTAAATAAGTAAAATCAGTAAAAATTAGAGCACTTAACTGGAACATAGAACATCTCACCCAACTTAATCCCAGAGATCTCTCCTAGCCACTAAGCTGCTAAGAAAGTTTGACCATTTCTTTTGGAAAACAAAATTAAAACAAAGAGAAGAGAAGTGAAGAAAGTGAGAGACATCTAAGAAAACCAACTGAGTGATGGTCACTGTGCTCACTTTAGATGTGAACAATTAAGTCTGCAGTACACCTAATCAAGATAAAGTCAGCCCCTTAAAGTTCAAGCAAGTACCCTGCTAGCTTAGACAATAACTACCCTGATAAATATAAGAACTGGTCACTAGATTTCCAGGGAAAAGTTTGAGGTTTCCTGAGTGCATGATAATATAATGATAGCAACAAAGTCTTGAGAAGCAGCAGCAGATAGGAGCACCTGAAGACTCACTTTTCATCACTGATTTGCACACCCGGTGTGAGTCATGCTAGGGACAGCACAAGTCTTACAGAACATACTTAAATTCACATTACAGCGGCAATTTGGCTACAAGCTTCAAGGATGATTTTATGTCAGTGCTGGGTATGGACAAAATTACTTTTGCTGTCATTCTACTTTGTAAGAAGGCACAGAAAAGTGGGACTGAGGCACAAGGTGTGCAGAGCAGCCCTCTACACACACACCACTGGTTTCCCCAGCTGAGTCCATGCTCCATTAAGAAAATTAAGGAGAAAATCCCCTTATTTCAATGCTCAAGGTGCCAGTTTGCTTTTGTTCCACTCAGTGCAGAATACCAACACATGTAAATCCTTTGAAACATTGCCACTGTGGTTTCTTTCTTCCCAAACAGACTGGGCCAAGCCACTGAGAGCCAATGGCTGACTCTACATTGGAGTAAATGGGGAACAGCATCAGAGTGAGAGGAGATGCTCTAAATTTCAAATGGGCTTAGTTGAAGTGAGACCACCATCCTTAAAAAGTCTAATTACAGTATAGGATTTGATTTGGAAAGTACATTTTTAATAAGCATATCTTCAGGTGCATTACATTCTTCTTGAAAAGGCTTCAGAAGTACAATTACAATTTACAGATCTGTGAAAAAGAACAGATATGCCTTGTCTTTGGAGTGGTGCAGCCCCCCCTTCAGTAGTGCTGCCTCCTTGTGGACAAAACCGGTACTGCAGCCCCCCACCAGTAGTGCTGCCACCTTGGGGACAAAACTGAAACTGCAGCCCACTCCCCCCCGCCCCAGTAGTGCTGCTTCATTGTGGACAAAAGAGGTACTGCAGCTCAACCCCAGCAGTGCTTCCGCCTTGTCGACAAAACCAACACTTCAGCGCCCCCCCAATATTTCTGCCCCCTTGTGGAGAAAACCTGTACTGCAGCCCCCTGCACCAGTAGAGCTGCCCCCTTGTTGAGAAAACTGGTACTGCAACCCTAAAACCCCAGTAGTGCTGCCCCATTGTGGACAAAACTGGTACTGCAGCCCCCAGCCCCACCTCAGTAGTGCTGACCCGTTCTGGACAAAACCGGTATTACCGCTCCCTCTTCAATAGTGCTGCCTCCTTGAGGACAAAACTGGTACTGCAGCCCACCCACAACTAGTGCTGCCCCCTTTTCAGCAAAACCGGTACTGCAGCCCCCCCCCCCCCCCTTCCATAGAGCTGTCCCCTTGTGGACAAAACCGGTAGTGCAGTAGGCCCACCCAGTGGTGCTGACCCCTTGTGGCAAAAATCGGTACTGCTGCCGCATCCCCAGATAGTGCTGCCCCCTTATTGACAAAACCTATACTGCCCCCCCCCCCCCTTTTAGTTGTGCTGTGCCATTTTGGAACAAACCGGTATTGCAAAACCACCCCTCCAGTAGAGCTGCCTCCTTTGGACAAAACGGGTACTGCCAGCCCGGCCCCAGGTAGTGCTTCACCCCTGCGGACAAAACCGGCACTGCAGCCCCCCCCAAAGTAATGCTGCTTCCTTGTGGACAAAACAGGTAATGCATCCCACTCCCTTCAGTAGTGCTGCTCCCTTGTGGACAAAACCGGTACTGTGGACACCCCACAGTAGTGCTGCTTCCTTGTGGACAAAATTGGCAATGCAGCCCACCCCTTTCAGTAGTGCTGCCCCCTTGTGCACCAAACTGGTACTGCAGCCCCCCCATTTCATTAGTGCTGTTCCCTTGTAGACAAAACCGGTACTGCAGCCCACCCCCAGCAGTGCTGCCCCTTGTGAACACAACCGGTACTGCAGCTCGCTCCCTCACTAGTGCTGCCCCCTCTTGGACAAAACAGATACTGCAAACCCTCCTCCCCACCCAGTAGTGTGGCTTCCTCGTGATTGAAACCAGTACTGCAGCAACCCACCCAATAGTGCTGCCCCCTTGTGGACAAAACCGGCACTTCAGCTTGCCCACCCCTCAGTAGTGCTGCCCCCTAGTGGACAGAGCTGATACTGCAGCCCCCCACCCAGTAGTGCTGCCCTCTTGTGGTCAAAACCGGTACTGCAGCCCACCTCCCAGTTAGTGTTGCACCCTTGTGGACAAAACCGATAGTGCAGCTCCTCAACAAGTAGTGCTGTACTCGTTTGGACAAAACAGGTAATGCGCTCCCCCCCCCCCCCCAGTAGAGCTGCTTCCTTGTGGAAAAAAAAGGTACTGAGCCCACCCCAACAGTATTGCTGCTGCCCCCTTGTGGACAAAACCAGTACAGCAGCCTTCCCCAGTAGAGCTGCCGCTCTGTGGAGAAAACTGGCACTGCAGCCCCAGCCCCAGTAGTGCTGCTTTTTAGTGGACAAAACAGCTACTGCAGTTCCCCTGCCAGTAGTGCTTCTTCCTCGTGGAGGAACCAGAATTGCAGCAACCCCACCCCACGGTAGTGCTGCACACTTATGGACAAAACCGGTACTGCCGCCCCCCCCACAGTAGTGCTGCTTCGTTGTGGACAAAACAGGTACTGCAGCCCCCCCCCCATCAATAGTGCTGCCCCTTGTGCACCAAACCAGTACTGCACTCCACTGCTTTCAGTAGTGCTGCCCCCTTGTGAAAAAAAACCAGTGCTGTACCTCCCCACCAGTGCTGCCCCCTTGTGAACAGAACGGGTACAGCAGCCCCACGCTATTGAGCAGTGCTTCCTCCTTGTAAACAAAACCGGTACTGCAGCCTGCACACCATTAGAGCTGCCACCTTGTAGACAAAACAGGTACTGCAGCCCCACCCTCACTATTGCTGCCCCCTCTGGGACAAAACCGGTACTGAAAACCCTCCTCCCTGCCCCAGTAGTGCTGTTTCCTCGTGGCCAAAACCTGTACTGCAGAACCTCTCCTTCAGTAGTGCTGCCCCGTTCTGGACAAAACAGATACTTCAGCCCCCCCCCCCCCCCCCCCCCATTCAGTAGTGCAACCTCCTTTTGGACAAAACATGTACTGCAGGCCCCCCTCCAGAAGTGCTGCCTCTTTGTGGATAAAACCAGTACTGTAGCCCCCCCCCCCATTAGTGCTGCCACCTTGTGGAAAAAGCTGGTACTACAGCTCGCCCTCCCTCACTTGTGCTGCCTTCTTGTGGACAATACCAGTACTGCAGCTGCCCTCAAGAAAAAACTCGTTCCTTCTGTAAAAAAATGGTAATGAAGCCCCCCACCCCCCCTGCAGTAGTGCTACTTCCATGTGACCAAAACAGGTACTGCAGCCCCCACTCCCTCAGTATTGATCTCCAATTTTGGACAAAACTGGTACTTCAGGCCTCCCCCTTTCAGTAGTGCAGCCCCCTTTTTGACAAAACATGTACTACAGCCCCCGTCCAGTAGTACTGCTTCCTTGTGTATAAAACCGGTACTGCAGCCCTGCCCCCAGTAGTGCTGACCCCTTGTGGACAAAAACTACAGCTCACCCTCTCTCAGTTGTGCTGCTTTCTTTTAGACAAAACAGATACTGCAGCCCCCCTCCAGTAAAACTCGTTCCTTCTGGACAAAACCGGTACTGCAGCCCCCCCTCTTCCCGTAGTGCTACTTCCTTGTGGACAAAACAGGTACTGCAGCTCACCCCCCAGTACAGGTGCCGCTTTGTGGACAAAACCAACACTGCAGCCACCTGCACCAGTAGTGCTTCACCACTGTAGACAAAACAGGTACTGCAACCCACCTCCTCTTTTCAGTTCTGCTGACCCACTGTGGACAAAACCGGTAATGTAGCCCCCCCCACCACCTTTCAGTAGTGCTGGCCCTTGTGGACAAAACCGATACTGCACCCCACCCACCACTAGTGCTGCCCCCTTTTGGGCAAAACCGGTTTTGCAGTCCCCCCTCCTCAGTAGTGCTGCTTTTTGGTTGACAAAACCGGTATTTCAGCACCGCCCTTTCAATAGGGCTACCCCCTTGTAGACAAAACTGGTACTGCCGCTTCCCCCACAGAAGTGCTGCTTTCTTGTGAACAAAACAGGTAATGCAGCACCCCCCCACCATCAGTAGTGCTGCCCCATTGCGGAAAAACCGGTACTGCCGCCCTCCCCATTTAAGTAGTGCTGCCCCATTGTGCACCAAACCGGTACTGTGGACACCCCCCTTTCAGTAGTGCTGACGCCTTGTGGACAAAACCGACGCTGCAGTCCCTCCCCTGCCTTAGTGCTTCTTCCTTGTGGGCAAAACCTATACTGCAGCCCCCTGCAACAGTAGTGCTGCCCCCTTGTGCACAAAACCAGCACTGCCGCCCTCAGCCCCCAGTAGTGCTGCTCCATTGTCAACAAAACCAGTACTTCAGCCCCCCCTTTCACTACTGCTGCCCCCTCTTGGACAAAACTGGTACTGAAAACCCTCCACCCCAACCCAGTAGAGCTGCTTTCTCGTGGCCAAAACTGGTACTGCAGCCCCTCGTCCCTCAGTAGTGCTGCACTGTTTTGGACAAAACCAATACTTCAGCCCCTCCCCCCCCCCCCGCCCTTTCAGTAGTGCAACCCCCTTTTTACAAAACATGTACTGCAGTCCCCTCTCCAGTAGTGCTGCTTCCTTGTGGATAAAACCGGTACTGCAGCCCTCCCTCTTCCAGTAGTGCTGCTCCCTTGTGGACAAAACAGGTACTGCAGCTCGCCCCCCCCCAGTAGTGCTGTCCCCTTGTGAACACAACAAGTACTGCATCCTTCCCCACCAGTAGTGCTGTCCCCATGAAAACAAAACCAACACTGCAGCTCTCCCCCCCCACCAGTAGTGCTGCTTTCTTGTGCACAAAACCTATACTGCAGTTCACCCCCCAGTAGAGCTGCTGCCTTGTAGACAAAAATGACACTGCAGCCCCTCCCATCCCTTAGTGCTGCTTCCTTGTGGACAAAACCTATACTGCAGCCCCTGCAGCAGTAGTGCTGCCCCCTTGTGCACAAAGCCGGTACTGCAGCCCTAAGCCCCCAGTAGTGCTGCTCCGTTGTGCACAAAACCAGTACTTCAGCCCCCCCTTTCAGTAGTGCTTCACCCCTGTAGACAAAACAGGTACTGCAACCCACCTCCTCTTTCAGTTGTGCTGACCCTTTGTGGACAAAACCGGTAATGCAGCCCCGCCCCCCCTCATTAGTGCTGCTCCACTGCAGACAAAACCAGTACTGGAGCCTCTCGTCCCCCAGTAGTGCTGACCCCTTGTGGACAAAACCGGTACTGCCGCCCGCCCTTTCAGTAGTGCTGCCCCTTTGTGGACAAAATCGGTATCGCAGCCCCCCCCACCCCCCCCGAAGTACTGCCTTCTTGTGGACAAAATCGGCGCTGCAGCCCCCCCCCACAATAGTGCTGCCCCCTTGTGGACAAAACAAGAACAACAGCTCCCCCCCAGTGGTGCTGACCCCTTGTGGACAAAACTGCTACTGCTGCGCTTCCCTCCTACCTAGTGCTGCCGTCTTGTAGACAAAACCTGTACTGCAGCCCCCCCCTTCAACTAGTGCCACCCCCTTCTGCACAAAACTGGTACTGCGCCCAACCCTCCCCCCCCTTCAATAGTGCTGCCCACTTTTGGACAAAACTGGTATTGCAGCCCCCTTCCCTCAGTAGTGCTGCCCCTTCTTGGACAAATTTGGTACTGCAACCGCTCCCCCCCACCCCAGTAGTTCTGCCCCCTTTTGGACAAAACCAGTACTGCAGCCCCCCTTCTCTCAGTAGTGCTGCACTCTTGTGGACAAAAGTGGCACTGCAGCCCCCACCCCCCCCAGAAGTGCTGCCCTGTTGTGGACAAAAACCGGCTACTGCAGCTCCCCCCCCCACCCCCAGTAATGCTGTCCCCCTTGCGGACATAACCGGCACGGCCGCCCTCCCTCACCCCAGGTAGTGCTGCTCTCTTGTAAACAAAACCAGTACTGCCACCCCTACTTTTCAGTAGTGCTGTCCCCTTTGGGACAAAACCGGTACTGCAGCCCCTCCCAGTAGTGTTGCCCCCTTGTGAACAAAACCGGTATTACAGCCCCCCCAAAAAGTACTGCCTTCTTGTGGACAAAACCAGCACTGCAGCCCCCCACCAGAGTACTGCTGCTTCATTGTGGATAGAACAGGTATTGCAGCCCTCCCATTAGAACTGCTCCCTTGTGGACAAAACCGGTTCTGCTGCTCCCCCCCCCCCTCCTCCTTCAGAAGTGCTGCCCCCTTTATTACAAAACCGGAACTGCAGCCCCTCCAACCCCTTCCACCAGTGTCTCCCACTTGTGGACAAAACAGATACTGCAGCCCCCCCTGCACCAATAGTGCTGCACCCTTGTGGACAGAACTGTTACTGCAGCCCCCGGAGTCACTGAAAACCAGGGCGCTTCGCAGAGCACTCTGGCGCTCGGAGGCTTCCTTGTTCGCGTTTTGTGTTATGCAGCGATTTTTCTCTAACGGAACTGAACTGACATCTACTGCTCACACAGAACACTCTGCAGCTAGGTCTAGCTACTGCCAAAACACGCCTGGGATGTGGACTTTTCTTCTAAGCCTTCTGTTTTGTACCATTCTGCCTTCCTTCTTGGAAGAGTGCCATACACTGTTTCAACTCTGCATTGCGAACAGCACAGCAGTGTAACTAAAGCTAAGGAGAAAGCGTGCACACCACACAGCATTTCTCTCTTTCCAATGCACATAGAGATGTGTTCTCTGCATGTCGGAGCCTAAGGGCAAGTGTCATGTTTACAGCAGAAGGCTGCATGACGGATTGGCAAATAGCAGCAAAGCTAGCAGACATTGATCTTCCTTTGTTCCAGGAGTCACTGACAACTAGGTTGCTTCACAGAGCACTATAGCAATCTGAGGTTTCCTTGTTCTCACTTTGTCTCCTGCAGCGATTTCTCTCTAACAGAGCTGAACTGACATCTACTGCTCACACAGAACACTCTGCAGCTAGGCCTAGCTACTGCCAAAACACGCCTGGGATGTGGACTTTTCTTCTAAACCTTCTGTTTTGTACCATTCTGCCTTCCTTCTTGTAAGAGTCTTATGCACTCTTTCAACTCTGCATAGCGAAAAGTACGGAAGTGTACTTGAAGCTGAGGAGAAAGTGTGCACATGACATAGCATTTCTCCCTTTCCACTGCACACACCAATGTCTTCTCTGCATCTTGAAGCTTAGGCACGTGGCAGCAATTTTAGTACTGGAGAAATACTGAGAATTAGGGAAATTTAGCAGGTAGAAACTCAGTGTAAGGCACAGGGCCCTTAACACAATCTGGGGTTTATTTCTCTGATATATGAAGTTGAATTTAGCACTTTTGTAATGTCTATTTGGAGGAGGTGTTTGGCACTCAAAGAACAGCCAGGCTTCTCAGTGATGGCACCTTTAGTCTGGGAGAAAAGCAGTTCAGTATGGAATTTTACAGGGAGAAACCCAGTCTCAATCCCACGGCCCTGGACACAAACTCAGGTTTATTTCTCAGTGAAATAAAACTCAGTTCACAACTTTGGCAATGTCTATCAAGAGAAGGATTTTGGCACTCAAAGAACAACCAGGCTTCTTATTGGTGGAATTTTTAGTCTTGGAGAAATCCTGATCCTTCAGAAAATTTAGCAGGAAGAAACTCAGTCCCAGTCCCAGGGCACTGGAAACAAACAGGGGCCTGTTTCTCACCAAAATAAAGCTCACTTCAACACTTTTATAATTTTATTCTAGAGGAGGCTTTTGGCACTCAAAGAACAACCAGGCTTCAAAATGGTGGCATTTTAGTCTGGGAGAAAATCTGATCCTTAGGGAAATTTAGCAGGCAGAAAGCCAGTGTGAGGCACAGAGCCCTGGACACAAACAGGAACCCTTTACCCTTTGAAAAGAAACACACCCTCCCAGTTTCCTCATAACTTTTGGAGAATGTGTTTGTGACTCCACTTGTAACCAGGGTTCTAAGTGGTGGCATTTTTAGTCTGGGAGAAATCCTGAACCATAGGGAAATTTAACAGGCAGAAGCCAAATCTCTGTCCCAGGGCCTTGGGCAAAAAACAGGGGCTGGTTTCACTGTACAATAAAGCTCACTTCATCACTTTTGCAATGTCTTTTTAGAGGAGGCTTTGGGCACTCAAAGAACAACTAGGCTTCTAAATGCTGGCATCTTTAGTCAGCAAGAAATCCTGATCCGTATGGAAATTTGACAAGGAGAAGCCCAGTCGTAGTCGCAGGGCCGTAGACACAAACTGAGTTTTGTTTCTCAGTAAAATGAAGCTGAATTCACCACTTATGTAATTTCAATTTAGAGGAGGTGTTTGGCACTCAAAGAACAGCCAGGCTTTTAAGTGGTGGCATTTTTAGTCTGGAAGAAAAGAGGCTCAACATGGAATTTTAGCAAGGAGATGCCCAGTCTCAGTCCCAGGGCCCTGGACACAAACTCAGGTTTCTTTCTCAGTAAAATAAAGCTCAACTCACCACGTTTGTAATGTCTATTTATAGGAGGCTTTTGGCACTCCAAGAACAACCAGGCTTCTCACTGGTGGCATCTTTATTCTGCAAGAAATCCTGATCCATGAGGAAATTTAACAGGCTGAAGCCCAGTCGCAGGCACAGGGCTCTGGACAAAAAAAGAGGGGCTTGTTTTCTGTACAATAAAGCTCACTTCATCACTTTTGTAGTGTCTATTTAGAGGAGGCTTTTGGCACTCAAAAATAACCAGGCTTCTAAGTGGTGGCATCTATAGTTGGAAATCAATCCTGATCCATGAGGAAATTTTTACAGGCAGAAGCCCAGTCTGTTGTTAGCCAAAAAGCTGCACGGAAGATCACGTGATGTACGTGGAAAATAGGGCCCCCTCCTCTCTATGACGCCAGCCAATCATAATATATTCCATGGTTATTTAAGCCGCCGTTCTCAGAAAATAAATGCATTTCGCCATCTACCCCATGGGTGTCAGTGTGCGATTTGCCTGGCCAGTTTGTATTTTTGCCGTGGTTTCTCTCCGAACCAAGTCGCCCTGCCTTAAATACAAGGCAACATAGTGGTGCCGAAACCCCGGAACATCCCCTGACCCACGGGTGCGGGCATTCAGGGAACGGGATTCTCACTGGAGGAGAGAAACAGCCAAAGCAGCCGGACTGACTTTGGCAGGGAGGATGCTCCTGTACCGCCAAGATGGAAGCGCTTGGCAAGGTAGTGGCTGAACTGCATAAGCAGTGGGGAATTCAATGTAAGCCCAACCATCTTAAATGCGCAGTTATGCGATTGTTGAAGTTGGGTGCCGTTGACCGTCCCGTGGACATCCTGCATCCAGGATGTTGGGAGAAATGTGCTAACACCCTTGCGCATGATGCAATCGTGTCTGGTTCTAGCAAATGTCTGAAAAGGTGGGGGAGGGTTACCCAGGCTTTGGAAAAGGCTTTGTTAGAACAGGAAACGTGGAAAGCAGCACAGAATTGTTAAAAAATCAAGCTGAAAGTGGGGGTGGGGGCTGCCACTCAGACTGCATTCCATGATCGCGCGGCGGATTCGGGTTTGTCGTCTCGGGCTGACAGTCGATTGCGGTCTTGGTCTCGGTCCCCGATCCCTACTCCCGATTTAACCTGTGATGATGTTTGCGAGCCTCCGGGTATCCTTAGTGACGCGGGTCCCGAAAATGTTCGGGAAAGACCACCACCCTATGCACCTGACAATGGCGTCGGGCAAGAAGGAGAAGGGCGGAGCGAGGGGTTTTTTCCCGCCATGACCATGCGCAGTTGCGAACATGAGGGGGAGGGGGCGGCTGAAAAGGGGCAGGAGAACCCAAAGCCCACTCAGGGAGTGCGCCACAAAACATGTCCTTATAAGACAAAAAGCTCCCCTGCAGAGAGGCGAAGAAGGGGAGGGAAAGAGCCCAACCACGGGAAACTTAGAGGGAGGAGTCCAACCAAAAAGTACTGCAGCCCGGAAAACCCTTACCATTCAACTTCCTCTGACTCAGACAGAGAGTACGGGTGGATCCGGCGGGTACCATGGCATGAGTGGGGGGGCAAGCAAAGGGACAAAAAGCGATGCCCATCTAGCTCAGAATCTAGCTCAGATTCCGATTCAGATAAAGACAATATACCAGCTGCATTTACCAAACTTACCGGTTTGCCTGTGCCAAGCACAAAGAAGCGGGGGCTGTAAAAAACCATGCCAATAACAGACTGGAAAGAGGTTCAGGCTGCATTTGCTGATTTGCCCGAAACAGCGGCACACGTATTTCCGGTTAGGAGAATGGATAATAATTTACTGGCATACACTCCAGTAAACTCCAAAGATGTGCAGGCTGTCATCAAAGCCATTAATGAAAAGGGGATAAATTCTGCTATGGTCTCCACCATGATAGATGGCCTTTTCGGCAATGACGACACGCTTCCCTTTGACATTAAGCAAACGTGCCGTATGATTTTTGATGGGGCGGGAATGATTGTGTTTAAGCAAGAGTGGGAGAACAATTCAGAGAAAATGCTCACCAAAGTTAATGGAGATCAACACCCGCTGCACCACTCTAGCCTGCTGCGGCTGATGGGTCGCGATACACAAATGGTTAGCCCTCAAGCACAAGCCCAAGGCTTGCGAGCCTCTGAGATTGCAGCCACAACCCGCGCGGCCAGAGAAGCCATTCGTACCACCTGCAGGATTGTAGCCAAGCCAGCCCCATGGACAACCATCAGGCAAAGCAAGAGTGAACGCTTCACAGAATTCGTGGGCTCTCTCCAAGCAGCCGTGGATGCCTCCGACCTGCCATCACAGGCAAAGGGTCCCGTCCTGGAAGGATGCCTCCGACAGCAGTGCAAGCAGCCCACCAAAGAACTCTTATGCTCTGTGCCACCCGGTGCCAGTTTCGCAGCAATGATCAAGCACGTCGTGAGAGAGGAGAACCTAGCTCCGGTCCAAGCCGTAGTCGGCGCTGCATTGGCTCCGCTTCCAGCCGTGGTCGGCACCGCCTTAGCTGAGGTCATGGCCGTCCAAAGTCATCATGGTCACCGTCAACCACCGTCTACAGGTCCTCCACACCCAAGATCAAAAGGACCTTGCTGAGTTTGTGGTAAGAAGGGTCACATCGCCCGAGAGTACTGGAGCAAGAAGCAGGGAAACGGGCGAGGGAGGGGGCAGACGGGCCGCATGCAGCCTCCTCCCAGTTGGGATATCTGGCGGCCCAGCTATGTGAACCCCGGGACAGAGCACCTGCTGAACCCACTGCCCACCAGGGAGGTAACCAACTTCATGGCCCAGCCAATGTCCAGCCCTGTAACCCAGCCGATGCCATCGCAAGAGTCAACTATGCCCACAGCAGCAAGGCAATGTGAAGAACGAGATCCCTGGGTGGCCCTGGCAGTGGAATGCAACATCCCACCAATAATATGGGGAGTCTGTTGACAGTACTTCTACAACTCCACGATAAGCCCCTGGAAAAACTCCCCGTACCATCCTCTATCAGATGACCTCGTCATCAGCGTCTCCTTTCTGGTCGACACAGGTGCAGACGTAATGGTCATCCCACAAACATCTTGGCCTCCAAGCTGGAAGTTAGAAGATGCCTCAACTGTAGGAGGAGTTGGAGGAATCTCCATCACCCAAAAAAGTGTTGAGCTAATAGCAATTACTTTACATACCGAGAGGGTCTGAAAAGACCATCGAACTTATGTTTATGTCCTGTCAAATGTCCCACCTCTGCTGGGGCGAGATGCCCTATCTCAACTAAGGTGCAGGGTGGCAAATTTACCATAAGGACCACTGCAGCGTACCCACAACTCCCAATTCGACTGACGTGGAAATCATCAGATCCTGTGTACGTAGAGCAGTGGCCCATACCAGAGCCTCGAATGTCCATCCTCCTTCAACTGGTCCAATGAGAATTAGAAAAGGGATACATCGAACCATCTGTTTCTCCATGGAACACACCAATGTTTGTAATACCCAAACGCAGTGGCGAAGGCTTTCGCTTGCTTCACGACTTGCGAGCTGTCAACAAGAAAATTCAACCGATGGGCCCCATGCAGACAAGACTACCCAGCAACTCCTTTATCCCGACAGACCAGCCCTGCGCAATGATCGACATCAAGGACTGCTTCTTTTAAATACCCCTGCACGAGCAAGACAAAGAACGGTTCGCCTTTTCCATCGTTTTTCCCAATGGGCAACAACCCAATCTTTGATTCCAGTGGAAGGTCCTTCCCCAAGGAACTCTCCCACCATCTGTGAAATTGTTGTAAGTCGAGCCCTAGTGCCAGTCCGGTCAGCAAATCCCGAAGCCATCGTCATCTAGTATATGGACGACATCCTGATAGCGGCTCCCTCACCTGGCCAAGTGGACAGTCTTGTGACAGTAGCTTCTGAGGTCCTGAAAGCCAATGGCTTCGAAATAGATGAAGCTAAAATAAAGAAAGGTCCTTCAGTCACATTTTTAGGTGTGAAAATTAATGGCTCCAACGTATCACCTCCCACAATCAAGATCCGTTGCGACATCAAAACTCTACATGACGCACAGCAAGTAGTAGGGTCACTACAGTGGTTGCACAACATTGTCCTTATTCCACCAGAAGTCATGTTCCCGCTGTATGACCTCCTCAAAGGCAAGCATCCATGGGAGCAAAAAACCATCTCAGAAGAAGCCGCTCACTCGCTCGACTACATCAAACAACAGTTGTCCACTGCAATCCTTTCCAGGTGGAACCCAAGCCTGTCACTAGATTTGTATGTGCACTTCACAAAAGAAAGGGGAGTCGGAGTGTTAGCACAAGGACCTCCTGACCTAGCCAAACCAGTACAATGGGTAGCCCTAGGGAGACTGTCGCGAGCCTTTACCCCAGGAGAGGAATGCCTCGGGAACCTAATTATGAAAGGCAGAAAACTTGCTTTGAGTCACCTAGGTTTTGAACCTGCAAAAATATACTTACCCTTTCAGAAGCAGATCCCGTCATCATCTGTGACAATCTCAGAGTGCCTTGCCCTAGCTCTGTTCGGTTTCGCAGGACAACTGTGCTACACTGCAAAGCCCCCATGGACTCAATTGCTGGCCATAGTGGACATCGACCTCCCACAGAAGGTCAGGAACCGACCCCTGCCAGGCCCAACTGTATTTACCGATGCGTCCTCAAAAACTTCCAGTGCAGCAGTTGTGTGGCAAGAATGAGACCAATGGCAGTGTGTTAAGAAAAGAGACGAATCTCTGTCAGTGCAGCTACTAGAAGCCTCAGCAGTAGTGCTGACATGCAACCTGTTTCAGACTGAACATCTCAACATTATCACTGATTCCATGTTTGTTGCAAAGCTGTGCCAAGCAATGTCCAATCCAGGCGTTGCCACCTCACCCGCTGCCATAATGATTGAAGAGGCGCTTTACTCTCATCAAGGCACTGTGTCAGTCGTGCATGTCAACAGTCATAACCCAGTTAAAGGGTTCTATCAAACAGGCAATGACAAAGCTGACGCAGTAGCAAAAGGCCTATGGACTTTGCAAGAAGCGCGCCAATTACATGAATCACTTCACATAGGAGCGAAGGCCCTAGCCAAGCGGTGCAGCATTTCTATATCAGATGGCAAGCACAGAGTAGCCACTTGTCCACACTGTCAAAAGTCACCCCTATGGTCCTACGGCATCAATCCCAGAGGCCTAAAGGCCTCAGAGATCTGGCAAACAGACTTCACTCTATGCCAGCTGCTGAAGCCCAGAGTGTGGCTTGCTGTAACAGTCGACATGTACAGCAGCATCATTATAGCGACACAACATGCCAAAGCTAACTCCAAAGCCACCATTCAACATTGGTTAACAGCCATGGCCTGGCTTGGTATCCTGAAACAAATAAAAACAGACAATGGGACAAACTTTATCTCTAAGTCAGTTCAGGAATTCACAACCAAATGGGGCATCACCCTAAAGCAGGGCATCCCGTACAACAGCACAGAACAGGTTATAGTGGAAAGGGCCAATCAAACCCTAAAGGCTAAGCTAGAAACTCTGGCTAAGGCAGAAGGGTTCACTAATGCCATTCCCCCACCGGACCAACCACGCCTATTAACAACTGCCATGCTCGCGTTAAATCACTTTCCCAGAGGAGACCAAAACCAAGGCCCTTCTCAAAAACATTGGACCGTAGAAGCCGTCAGAGTGGGTCCACCAGTGAGCATTAAAAATGAATTAGGGGAATGGGAGACAGGTTGGAAGCTAGTTGTAACAGGTAGAGGGTACGCGGCGGTAGAAAAAGAACGTCACTATGTGGTGTCTTCTAAAATCCATAAAACCCGTGCTGCCCAAAACTAATGAAACCTCTGAGTTTTTTTTAACAGGCTTGCCACTGTGACCTATTTTTGTGCTCCAGTATTTTGCTGCTGTTAATCCTGCCTTATACCATCCAAGCAGAAGCAAGCAACTACCCTTATCGGCCCTACGTCTGGAAATTTCACAACCTACTTACGGGTACCGTCATTGGATGTTCCGAAACCAATGCGCCCAGCTGGACCATACGTGCAGTAGACATCACCAACAGAAAACTAAGTGGTTTGTACCCATTTAGCCAAGGATTGTACTGGTGTCCCAGTGTTAACCCTTGAAAAAGTTACTGCACCTACCCAGGCTATTGGTTCTGCGGGTATTGGGGCTGTGAAACCATCGTAACAGGTAACCGGTGGAAACCACCTAAAAAGGATGGCTTTTAGAAGTCACTCACTGGCCAAAGGCTGTGTACCAACCACGTTTAAACACGGTACTAAACCCGGCAATTGCTCTCACCTTACGGTTACCATTCTACATCCCCAACACCCAAGCTGGACTCTAGGCAGAACATGGTCAGTGTTCGAATACATGGGCTTGTCCTATCCAGACCGAGGCACAGTTGTGCAAATTACCAAAACCTCTATGCCAACAATATATACCACAATAGGGCCTGATAGAGCCATAGCTTTAAGGAAAATTCTAGCAACTACCTCTGCAACACCCAAATTAACAGCAACTATTCCTATACCTAAGGGCAATTTGTCGCCTTTTAGTGTAACACCCCGAAGTGCCTTCAGACAACTTGCTGCATTTGTATCCCTAAACGCCTCACGCCCAGACCTTACCAAGTCCTGTTGGCTCTGTTATGATGCCAAACCATCTTTTTACGAAGGCGTAGGTCTCACCGCACAATTTACTTACTCCAAGGAGAGCAGCCCTACACAATGTAAATGGGACACTCCTAGTAAAGGAGTCACTTTAGAAAAGGTGTCTGGCCAAGGAATCTGTATAGGCAATAAAAACCTAGTAAGCCGAAACAGACAGCTCTGTAACGTCTCAATCACTCTCGCTAAGCAGCACCTATGGGCCGTTCCAGCAGTCCCAGGTGTGTGGGCTTGTTACTCCACAGGCATCACCCCTTGTGTCTCCATTAAACACTTCGACGAAACTAACGATTTCTATGTGCAAGCCATTGTCGTTCCCAGGATCCTGTACCACTCGGACCACGAAGTATTCTTATACTGCAAAGAAAGTCTCCATCGGCAGAAACGGGAACCAATAACTGCCATAAGCCTTGCAGTGCTCCTAAGCCCAGGGGCAACAGGTACAGCGACAGGTGTCTCAGCACTAGTGTCACAAAAGCAAAATCTAATGCAGCTGCAAAGGACTATAGACAATCCAGAAAAACATTCTAAGAATAGAAGAGTCCCTGTTCTCTTTGTCGGAGATGGTAATGTAGAACAGGTGAGGTTTAGATCTTCTGTTAATGCAGCAGGGAGGCCTGTGCGTTGCTCTGAACAAAGAGTGCTGTACTTATGTAAATCATTCCAGGACAATCAGAAAATCCATGGCAGAACTTAAAGACAGGCTCTGACGCTGCAGTCAGGAGCTGCAGCAACAAAATTGGCTTAGTACCCTTTTAGGCCAACAGCCTTGGGTTACTGCTCTTGTGTCCACCCTGATGGGACCAGTTATAGTTATCATTTTTGCGATAATGTTCGGTCCCTGTCTTCTTAATAAAATAGTTCAGTTTGTTAAAGCCAGTTTAAGTAAATCGATATTATGCTTCTAGAGCAAAGGCAGTTAACTTAAAGCATTTTAGTCGCTTATTTTATTTGCCAGTTTAACAAGTTATGCAACCCAGTTGCAACCACCACTAACGTTTAACACAGTTTATGCTTTACTACTAACACGTTCATAAGTTTCTACTAACACAAATCTAACACAGTTATAAAACTTAATCACTCATGGAGACAGGGGAAATGTAGCCAGCCAAAAGTCACATGGAAGATCACGTGATGTACGCGGAAAATAGGGCCCCCTCCTCTCCATGACGCCAGCCAATCGCATGGTATTCCGCGGTCACTTAAACCGCCGTTTTCAGAAAATAAATGCATTTTGCCATCCCCCCTATGGGTATCAGTGAGTGATTTGCCTGGCCAGTTTATCGTTTCGCCATGGTTTCTTTCCAAACCAAGTCACCCTGCCTTTACCCCAAAAGGCAACAGATTTGATACTAGAAATAGACAAAAGTTTAAACTCAGCTCAATTTCTATATGGGGAACCAAAAAGTGATTTGGTACATGATTGTTTAGAAATTATCCAATACCAAATGAAGATTCGAGAAGATCTGGCAGAACAGGCCCTCTTGAAAGGGAAAAAAAATATATGTTGATGGTTCCTCCAGATGTTTACAAGGAAAAAGGATGTCAGGATATGCTTTAATGAATGGAAAAAAAAATGCAAACTATTGAAAAAGGAAAACTACCTTCCAATTGGTCAGCTCAAACCTGTGAGTTATATGCTCTAAAAAGAGCATTGGAATATTTAAAACATAAAAAGGGAACCATATATACTGACTCAAGGTATTCTTTTGGAGTAGAACACACTTTTGAAAAAATTTTGGGAAGAAAGGGGGTTACTTAATTCAAAAGGAAAGGGATTAATACATGAGGGCCTCATTTTGGAATTTTTAGAGGCATTGAAACTGCCTGAGGAAATAGTGTGGTACATATCAAGGGACATCAAAAGGGAATAACTCCAGAAATAAGGGGAAATAACTTGGCAGATCAAGAAGCTAAAGATGCAGCAGAAAATGGGGTTGAGAAAGTCATGCTAATTTTGACCCCAGAAAGGGAACAATTAGCAGTTCCAAAATTTAGTGAAGTTGAAGAAAAAGAATTAATAGGATAAGGGGAAAGTCAGACGAATTTGGGAAATGGAAGCTTCCTGATGGCAGGCAATTACTTAATAAGGCGCTTACTAGAAAAATATTAGAGAATATACATCAAAAGACTCATGGGGGTACTCAAGCTCTGTGTGATCACTTCCTGAGGAATTACAGGTGTATTGGGATTTTTGGATTGGCAAAACAAGTAACTGAAAAATGTATAATCTGTCAAAAGTTAAAGAAAAAGGTAATGAGAAAAACAACCCTTGGAGGCCGTGAATTAGCACTCCAACCATTTCGAAGTATTCAAGTAGACTTCACTGAATTTCCCCAAGTACAGACATGGAAGTTTTTATCAGTAATAACAGATCATCTAACTCATTGGGTGGAAGCTGTTCCCACTGTCAGAGCCACAGCTAATGTGGTCTGTAAAACCCTTTTGGAACAAATTATTCCCAGGTATGGAATGGTTAATAGAATAGACTCAGCCTGAGGAACACATTTTACATCAAAAGTCCTACAGCAGATAATTCAAACTTTGGGAATAAAGTGGGAATTACACACACCATGGCACCCACAAAGTTTGGGCCAGGTAGAAAGGATGAACCAGACTAAAAAGAACTCTAACAAAATTAATGATTGAAACCCAGATGTCCTGGGTGAAATGTTTATCTTTGGCTCTATTGAGGATCCCAACACAACCTAGGTCTGACCTAGGAGTGTCACCTTATGAAATGATGTTTGGGTTACTCTTCTTGACCACCCAACATGAAACTGCCACTTATGAATTAGGGGAAAAGAGTGTTAGAGGATATTTCAACACAATTGCAACAACCCTTGAAAATTTGCAATTAAAAGGAATAATCCCTCAAACCACACCTCTAGATTTAAAATCCACAATAACCAGCCAGGGGAATGGGTACTGGTGAAGACATGGAAAGAACAATCTTTAACCCCACAATGGGAAGGTCCTTTTCAGGTACTGCTGACAACTGAAGCCGCTGGGACAGGGAACACGGGTGGATCCACGGCAGCACAATCAAAGGAGCTGTGGAGAAACCTAAAGAGTGGAATATAACATCTGAACCTGGTGACACTAAATTGACTCTTCAGAGAGAACCAGTTGGTGACAAACTGGGAGGACCCAAATGACAACTTCCATCATTGCCACATGGTATATCCTGTCTGACTCATTCTAAACATTGAACATACTCACTGCATTAAGTATAAAAGGTCTAAATTATCAAACTGATGTTGTAAGATATACAATTAGCAGTCTCATTATGAAAAAGTTCTGCATATCAAATCTTGTCCCTATCCACATAAAATTAAGAACCCTAAAATAGTAACTTTATTTCGTGGATGGGAGTTACTAAATACCTCTTGACTGGGAAATACCTGAGCTGGGGAACAGTAAGAATCTGCAGCTAAGGAGTGTCAAAACCAGCAAGTGACAAGGAAATAGAGGGCAAGGACCAGGACTGGCCTCTGTATCTGCCACTGAGAAGATCTAACACCTGCTGTGGGCTGCAACCCCACAGGCATGGGAGGTGCAGGTATAAGCCACACCAGACCTCTGTTATTCCTTTCTCTGTCACTCATTTTTGCCTTTTCCTGTCGGGAGGTTGGCAGGGCCAATGTTACAGATGCTGCTGGAAGCTGCACATGGGACAGACACTGAGGCTCTTTCCTTATTACACACACCCATGTCAACAGCCACTGTTATAACCCATCCAAATTAATTACTTGTGAACACAATGGGAAATAAAAAATATTGGATTGCAGAAAACCTTGGAATAAGCGATGACAAATTGGAAAATGCATGTTCAAAAGGAGAGAAATGGATTTGTTTTACATATATCATTAACAGTAAGGCTCAAGATTCAGTGAAAGAACAATTAATAAATATAAAAGGAAAAATAGCACCACAGCCTAAAATTGTACCAATTTCACTTCAACATTTATATGCAAATCTTGAAAAGCAACTGGAAGGAGAGATAAATATCTCAAGACTGGGGAAAGAACCAATTGTAGAACTAGGAGAAAGAATAAGTAAAAAGCTTAATGTAACTAACTGCTGGATCTGTGGGGGGCTCTCATGTCAGAAGAATGGCCATGGAAAGGCAGCAGCTCAGGTCCAATTGAACTCCTTAAGTGGAATCAGACAAATCCCAAGGGGGGAAGGCGACCAGAAGGGTGGATTTTAAGTTCAACAGGGATAGGGGAAGAATGTTTCTGGTGCACTGGGAAAAAATTTATCAAGATGTAGGAAATTCTCCTTGTAAGAGATACAAAGTGAGTAATGGAACATTGACGTGGTGGATCCCAGAGGAACCAACCCAGTATTGGACCCAGGGAAAAACAAAAAGGGAAAAGTGTGCATATAATGACAGAATTAGACTTTGCAATGTAATGATACAGGCAAAAATCCTTACCTATGGAATCCAGAATATCCCAATTTTGGGAAAAACATAACTCACAAACAAATAATTATTGGAAAGCACCTGATGGCTTATTTTGGATATGTGGCTAAAAGAGAATACCCTGAACTCCCTTCCCAGTGGAAAGGGAGTTGTACTCGGGGAATTATACAGCCAGGATTTTTTCTTTTACCAGGACCAAAGGGAGACCCTTTAAAAATATCAGTTGATAAAGACTCTAAACGAGAAAAAAAAGGGCATTGATTGGAGGGTTCCAAAAATGGGGAGATGAAGAATGTCCCCCTGAACACCATAATTGAAACATATGGGCCAGTCACCTGGGAACAAGATGGGAGCTGGGGATACCGAAATCCAATTTACATGTTAAATCACATTATAAGGCTCCAGGCACGTGGTAGAGAAAATAACAAACAAAACTGGTTCAGCAATGGAATTAACAGTGAACCAACAAAGTCAAACAAGGGCTGCAGTGTATCACAACAGACTGGCTTTAGATTACTTGTTGGCAGAAGAAGGAGGTGTGTGTGGAAAATTTAATGTATGAGATTGTTGTTTGAAGATAGGTGACAATGGGGATGCTGTACTGGATATAGTCAATGATATCAGAAAAATAGCTCATGTACCAGCACAAAATGGGAATCAAGGCTAAACACTAGCTGGTTGGACAATGCATTGGGAATTGAATGGTGGAGAGCCTGGGCTTCTTCCTTTTATGTATACAGTTGGCTTGATCTTTCTTCCTTGTCTGATCCTGCTTTATTTGGCTGATCACCAGCCTGGCTCAAGGCAGGCAAGCTGCAAAAATGCCTGTGGACCCAGGAATTGGCCACACCTGGAGTAACACAAAAGATCATGATGTTAAAGGAACAAAAAGGTGTATAAACAGAAAAAACTGGAGACTGGAAAACAAGGAATATTGCTCAAGACAAATGACGTGCAAAAATACAGATGGGGGTATTGTTATAAATGCATGACATGTTAGCTCTTATGCAAGTGTTGGGATAAAATGCAATATGTATAATGTTAAAATAGCATTTCTATATGGATATAGTCTTGGTTAATAGTAAAAGTCAGACATAAATTTTTTAGAGATAGTATGCTTAAACCACCTGCTTAGTCAAAGATAACAGCCCGTGAACATGTGATGGGACCCTGCAGCTGACAAGAACAATTATCACACTCACCGGCTGGGACCACACCCAAATTAAAAGGGTAGAAGGAGAAGAATAAAACCACAAGCCAAGAATCACGCATGCTCTAAAAAGGCAGACCCAAGGAGTGGCCATGCTAAACAGTTCCAGAAACAGCTGGACTATGCATGAAGGTCTATGAATATGTAACAAAGGGATGGATTGCAAAGGTATTTTAAAGGTGTGTTCCCGAAGCAGGGGTGTGCTCTGGGCAGCATGCCAAGCATCCGGCAGTTTAACCCTTTGCTGTATGTATGTCGCCTATTGCCTTTTTTGTTAAACCTTTTAATTCGCCCAAAACAGTGAACTGTGTTTTTCACACCCTGGGTCTCCCTTGTCCATGGTCCCAACATCTCCAGGCTGCCAGGGTTCCCCAGTCCGGGCTCCCCGTTCCAGGGTGCCGGGGGTCCCCCCTTATGGGCCGTTGTCCCCCGCAGGCCGCAGAGGGTCCCCCGGCTCTGGTGCCGCCCTTCTCCGCTGTGCCGAGCCCCAGCCCCGCCGGTTGCCGGGCGATCGCCAGGCGGCTCCGGCTGACAATGCAGCGCCTGAGGCCGGGCAGCCCAACCCCAGCGCGGGAGGGTCCCACGCCATCTCCCGGCCAAGCGCCGGGGCTGTGCCGGCCCAACAGCGGCACCCCCAAACTCTGCCGGCCAGGAGAAACAACACATGAACCGAGCAGAACCCCCATTCCCTGTATCCCTGCACCCACTGGGGCAGGAGATAGGGCTGAGAAGGAAGGAGGGATGGGCAGAAGGTGTTTTTAAATCTATCTTTTACATCTCATTATCCTGCTCTGATTTGGAGAGGAAGAAATGAAATTAATATTTCTAATTATGAACCTGTTTTTCCCATGATGGCATTTGACTGAGTAATCAGTCCCAGTCCTTATTTCAACCCATGAAACCTTCATTCTGTTTTCCGTCTCTGCTCCATCTCTGGAGGAGAGTGAGAGCAGCTCTGGTGGGTGCCTGGAATCCAGCCAGGGTCATCTGACAACACTTCCTTTCTCTCATTCTTCCTTTCTTTCTTTCCAGAGGTCACAGTGCAGAGGTTGAGTGGGGCTCTGATGGGGGCAGTGAAGGTGTTGGGGAGCAGCAGGGACAGGAGCCCCAGGGATGTGGGACAGGCATGAGAGGGGCCCAGGCAGCTGGCAGGGGGCAAGGCCTGTCCCCCTGGGCCAGGAGCAGCCCCGTGCCCTGCCCAAGGCGCTGCCACCAGGGGCTGGGCCCAGAGGCAGGGGGAGACCCCAGTCCCGGGGGCGGCGTTTCTGCCCCGAGCCCCGTCCAGCCCAGCCTGCCCCGAGTGCGCAGTGACCGCTGGCACGGCTGCACTGGACAGCGTGACCTGCTGGGGACACTGAGAGCTGCCCTGGGACACTGCCCTGGGGATGGCACAGGCACCAAACACTGCACTGTGGGAGCTAAGACAGAGTGCTGTGAATTTAATTAGCATAAGCAGCTTGATAACCAAGATGCCCTGGCAAGAGCAAACAGAGCTTTTAAGGCTCCATGAAGATTGGATCAAGACTGGGGACAGGAAAGAAGAATGAATCAAATAGAAATGTTGGAAAATGGGTAATCTTGTCTCTGTGATGTTTAACTCAATCAATGTAGAAAAAATTACCAACTTTCCTAAAAATGGTATATAAGCACATGTAGCTGAGAGTAAATTTGGATTCTGATCAGCAGTCAGTAGACCCCTCTCTCTCCCAGTCGTTGATTCTCCAGTGCTTGAGCGCTGCCGTGCCGGGACACGCTGGATCTCCAGGAGGAGTGGAGGCCCAAGGCAGCAAAGTGGCACATTGACATTGCCAATGCATTTTACTCCATCCCTTTGGCAGCAGAGTGCAGGCCTCAGTTTGCTTTCACCTGGAGGGATGTGCAGTACACCTGGAACCGACTGCCCCAGGGGTGGAAACACAGCCCCACCATCTGCCACGGGTTG
>NW_027636279.1:0-28674 GCF_903797595.1 Erithacus rubecula
CCCAAAAAATCCCCCCAAAAAAACAACAGGAAAGGGAACAAATCTGCTCCAAAAAGTCCCAAAAACCTCGTGAGTTCCTGAAGTCCCAAAAAAACACTTGGAAAAGGAAAAATTCGACACCAAAATCCCCCAAGAATTAGAATTCCACCCCAAAATCCTTACAAAAAAAGATGAAAAGGAAAATTGCCACACCAAAATCTCAAAAGTCCAACGAGAATGGAAAATTTCACTTGAAATCCCTAAAAGCCCCAGGAGTCCCCAAAATCCCCCCCAAAAACCCTAGAAAAGGAAAAATACTGCCCCAAAATCTCCAAAAAAAACAAAAGGAAAGGGAAAACTGGGCCACAAAATCCCCCTAAAAAATCCTGCGAAAGGGTAAAGGGAATCCTAGGAAAGGGAAAATTCCACTCCAAAATCCCACACAAGAATTTGGAAATAGGACTGCAAATCTCACATTGGGATTTTAGGAATGGGAAATGTCCCTGGGTGGGATTTTTGGAGGGTTTGGGGATTACCTGTGGAAGCCACCTGGGACAGTGCTTGGCATCATGGCACAGCAGCTGGACACCGGGTGGGGATTGGGACTGGACAATGGACACTGGGACTGAGGCTGGGCACTGGGAGTGGACACTGGCACTGGGATTGGAGCTGGACACCAAACCAGGATGAAGATAAAGCCCCTTGCCTGGTACTGGGAGCTATTGGAGGGGTACTGGGGGTGCTGACTGCTCCCCCCTAGAACAGGACGAGGAACCCCCGGATTGGGGCGGGGAGCTCCGAAAATGAGACCTCCCCCTCCCCGAGCTCCCAGTCAGCAAGATCAGGTGCGACAGCCCTGACCCTGTCCCTGTATCAGTCCCCGTCCCCATTCTCGGTCCCTGTCCCCATCCCCGGCCCGTATTCCCAGCCCCTGTCCCTATTCCCGTCCCTCTCCCCTCTCACCAGACGCCGCCGCCATCGCTCCGGACCTCAGCGGCCCTCACGTGACAGGGAAACATCGCGTTCCTCTCGCGCACCAATCATAGCGCGCGACCGCTCCTAGATTTGCATAACCACGCCCTCGAGCTTGGTCCCGCCCACCATCGGCTGCAGCCGGATCTGGGCTCTGTTTCCTCCCAGTGAGAGCCGAACTGGGAGGAAAAGCACTCCCAGTTGCTTCCAGGTGCTCTCAGGATCGCTCCCAGTGCTCCCAGTATCGGTCCCAGCGCCGCGCGGGGCGCAGCCACTTGGGAACCCCTCAGGGCACAGCGCGGCTGCTTTTGGGTGTCGGCACCTGCTCGGGCTTCAAACACAACTGCTGCCTTGTCTCCCACCTGCGTATCCACACTGGGGAGAGGCCCTATGAGTGCTCCCAGTGTGGGAAGTGCTTCAGGACCAGCTCTGATCTGATTGTCCACCAAAGGAGCCACACGGCTGAACAGCCCTATGAGTGTGATAAATGCAGCAAGAGGTTTCCAACCAGCTCCAGTCTCCTCCAGCACCAGCACATTCACATAGAGGAGAAGCCCTTCTGTTGTCCCGAGTGTGGGAAGGGCTTCAGGTACAATTCCAACCTCATCACCCACCGGCGCATCCACACCAGGGAGAGGCCTTATGAGTGTTCTGAGTGTGGGAAGAGCTTCTCACAGAGCTCACACTTGACCACGCACCAACGGAGGTACCACTAAGGGAAGCCCTGTGAGTGCCTTGAATGTGGGAAGAGCTTCATGTGCCGCTCCAGCTCCGTTCTCCATTACAGGATCCGTGCTGGATGATCCCAGTGCCTCCCAGTGGGCAGAGCCCCAGTGATCTGTGTTGGGAAGACACCTGGCTGGGGGGGCTCCACATTCTCCTGGCTTCCCTTGGGTACCTGGATACATCCACAGACCAACATCACAAATCCATTGTGCAGAGCACATTTGTCGACTTCTGACCCCAGAAAAATATCATTTGTTGCATCTTCTGGTGGCATCAAGCAACACTGGGTGGCCTTGGAGGTCTTCTACAATAAAAAACCATCGTTTTAATCCTCTCTGGCCAATGCACATCTTCCACATCCAAATGGGAACAGACTGGGGCAAATCCCACGATTTTGGAGACAGTGGGGTGGAAACCCCTCCAGAAAGGGTTCTTCCCACTCAGCCAAGCATGTGGATGCTCTGCCAGCAGGGACACGTAAATCTTTTTTTTTTTGGCCTTGAAACAAAAAAGTTTCTGTTCATCCCTTTGAAAGTCCTGAAATTAGAATAAAACTAAAGATGTTGAAGTAATGCATGGATGGGGAGATGTGGTAGACAATGACACAGGTGAGGTCATGGATGGGGACATGAGGGGACACAGCCTTTCATGGGGACATAGACATGGATGGAGACACAGGCCTAGCTGTGGACATAAGGGGACGTGGACATGGGTGGGGACATGAACTGCAACAGCATCAATGCCACAACCTGTGCCACCACAGTGTCACCTGCACCTCATCTCAGCCATGGCTAAGATGGTTGCCCAATGCACCACATCCCCACTGTCATTACTGCAATATCCCAGCCAAATGTCACCACCCACCAGGGTGGGAGGGTTGTTGACAAGTTGTTTTCAGGGCTTGTTCAGCTGGTGAAAAGCAGTGTGGAAGCAAGTGACAGCCACCAGGGTGTCCCAGGGCCACCACGTTCAGGGGACCCCTGGGGGACAGGGCAAGGATCAGTGCCACGCGGGGTGTCACTAGAGGTGTCCTAGTGGCAGTGTCCCCACAGGTGTGGCGACATTGTCCCCTGCTGTGTGTCCTGGTAGCATTGTGTCCCCTCTCCTCTGTCCCCATCCTCCACCATGGTTCCCTGTCACCACTCTGTGTGTCTCAGTCCCCTTCCATGTGCCCCTGTCTCTCGTCCTGTGTTCCTGTCCCCCACCCCCAGAGTGGCCTAAGTACCTGAGGTCCCAGGCCCGTGTCCTTCAGGGTGTCCCCATGTCCCTCAGAATGTTTCTGTGGCTGCTCCTGGCACTGAGTGTCTGCACTTGCCCTAGCACAGGTAGGGACAAACCGTGACACCCCGTGACACCCCATGAAAACCTTTCTCCTCTGATTTTGGGTCTTTTCCCCCTATTCTGGATACTTGCTGCCCTATTTTGTGTCTTCCCCTCTTTTGGGTTCTTCCCACTTATTTTGTTTCCTTTCCCTTTATTTTGGTTCCCTTCCTCTTTTTTTGGATCATTTCCTCCCTTTTCCACCCTTTCCCCCATATGCAGGCACCTTCCTGCTTCTGGTACTTTTGTGGATGCCTTTCCCCTCCTCCAGTCCTCTCCCCACCCCTTAGTCCTCCTCACCCCCCCACTGGTTGCCCCCCAGTTGTTGCCCCACACCACATGGACTCGGTGCTCACCATCCTGGACACACTTGAGACTCAGGCCTGGGGCAACTCCCCCAGCACCGCCACGGCCTTGGGGAGGGGTTGGGGGTCTGCAGCACCCCGGGGTGCTGAGCGGTGCAGGGTGAACGCCCCCCGGCTCTCACTGCAGACCAGTGGCAGCTCCTGGCCGAGCTCCTCCGCCACGACCCGGTGACCCCGGAACTGGGGGCGGTGCTGGCCCCAACAGCTGCCCAGCTGTTGGTGTCCCAGTGTTCTGCCCTCCTCCAGGAATAAGCAACCTCCTGGGACACCCCCCCAAATCTCCCCAAAGGGCATTTGTGACTTAGCTTTGGAGTCCTTCAAGCTCCAAAAATCTTCCCCTACACCCTCAAAATCTCCCTCTGACGGAGACCCCAGGGGCGAGCTGCCCCTCTGCGGTCACTGTGAGATGGGGGGACAATGTCCCAGGGGCGGGAGGGCTGCGGACACAGCGAGAGCTGGACTGCGTGGTCCCTCCGCTTCCAGTTCCTGCTCCTCATCCTCTATCCCAGCTCTTCCTCCCACTCCTCCTCCTCTTCCTCCTCATCTTAATCCCTCCACCTCTTCTCCTGCTGTTTCTCCATCACCGGTCTCCCATCCCCACTGCTCCTGCCCCATTCCCAAGCCTTTGCAGCCCGTGGCAGGAGCAGGGATGGAGCCGGGACAGGTCGGGATGGGCAGCGCGGAGCTCTCAGCTGCTGCCACCTGCTGGGGGTGGGGGAAACCCGGCCCGGGGAAAAGGAGAGGGAAACTGGGAAAACTGGGGGACAGCAGATCCAAAGTGGGGCTTGCTGGGGACCCTGGGTGGGAAATTCCATCCCTTTGGACTCTTCCCAGACACCTGGAGATGTTGGAGCAGGGACTGCAGAGATGGGTGAGGGATCCCAAGAGTGGGATTTTGGGGACAGTATCTGTGGGAATGGGAATGTCCTGCTCCTTTCCCAAGGCACGGTCACACCCGAGCTAGGTGTGCAGGGCAGGACCTTGCCCTGAGCCTTAGCACTGTCCCACCTGCAGTATCTGCTTCCCCTCGGCCTCTTCCTCCTGTGGCCACAAGCCCAGCTTGGTGTTGAAGAGGCTGGGCTGGGGTCATCCCATGGTGGGGGCTGCCCACCCCCTCTGCCCCCTCTCCAAATTCCCTCCCGGGGGCTGCAGGAGCTGGGGCAGGAGCCCTGTGGGGAGGGAAAAGGGGGTGACACCAGGATTGGGTTACAGTGGAGTTGTAACTGTGGCCAGGGAAGAGCAGGGTGAGAACATGTGAGAGGAACAATTGTGCACACAGCCAGGGCAGGGCAGGAGCTGATCCAGGGGCTGCAACTGATTGCCTGGACATTCCATGGTGCAGTCTGTGCTGAGGCAGCCGGGCCCCTGCAGCCCATGGAGGGCACGGAGTGCAGAGATGCACCTGCAGCGCCTGGAGGAGCCCGTGCCGGAGCAGGGGGATGCCTGAGAGGAGACTGGGACCCCATGAGAAACCTGTGCTGGAGCACGGACCTGGCAGGAACCTGCAAACCCGTGCAGAGAGGAGCCCACGCTGCAGCAGGGTCCTGGCAGGACTTGTGAGCCCATGCAAGTGTGACCCACATTGGAGTAGTTAGTGAAGAACTGCTGTCCATGAGATGAACTCACCTTGGGGAAGTTCATAGAGAAGCATCTCCAGAAGGAACCTCATGGTGCAGCAGAGCAACCACTCCTCTCCCCGAGCAGCAGGAGAAACAACACGTCATGAACTGACCCTGCACCCACTGAGGCAGGAGGCAGAGCTGGGAAGAAGGGACAGATGGGCAGAAGGTGTTTTTAAAGCTTTATTTTACTTCTCACTATGCTGCTCTGATTCAATTAATTTAAATTCAATTAATATCTCTAATTTCAAACCTGTTTTTCCCATTATGGCATTTGCTGCGTGATCAGTTCCAGTCCTTATCTCAAACCATGAAGCCTTCATTCTATTTTGTCTCCTGTCCATCTCTGGAGGGGAATGAGAGCAGCTCTGGTGGGTGCCTGGAATCCAGCCAGGGTCATCTGACAACACTTCCTTTCTCTCATCCTTTCTTTCTTTCCAGAGGTCACAGTGCAGAGGTTGAGTGGGGCTTTGATGGGGGCAGTGAAGGTGTTGGGGAGCAGCAGGGACAGGAGCCCCAGGGATGTGGGACAGGCATGAGAGGGGCCCAGGCAGCTGGCAGGGGCCAAGGCCTGTCCCCCTGGGCCAGGAGCAGCCCCGTGCCCTGCCCAAGGCGCTGCCACCAGGGGCTGGGCCTAGAGGCAGGGGGAGACCCCAGTCCCGGGGGCGGCGTTTCTGCCCCGAGCCCCGTCCAGCCCAGCCTGCCCCGAGTGCATAGTGACCGCTGGCACGGCTGCACTGGACAGCGTGACCTGCTGGGGACACTGAGAGCTGCCCTGGGACACTGCCCTGGGGATGGCACAGGCACCAAACACTGCACTGTGGGAGATAAGACAGAGTGCTGTGGATTTCATTAGCATAAGCAGCTTGATAACCAAGATGCCTTGGCAAGAGCAAACAGAGCTTTGAAGGCTCCATGAAGATTGGAACAAGACTGGCGACAGGAAAGAAGAATGAATCAAATAGAAATGTTGCAAATATGTAAGCATGTTAGTGTGATGTTTAACCCAATCAATGTGGTAAAAAATTACCAGCTTTCCTAAAAATGATATATAAGCACATGTAGCTGAGAGTAAATTTGGATTCTGATCAGCAGTCAGTAGACCCCCTCTCTCTCCCAGTCGTTGATTCTCCAGTGCTGAGCACTGCTGTGCCGGACACGCTGGATCTCCAGGAGGAGCTGGAGCCCAAGGCAGCAAAGTGGCTCCATTGACATTGCCAATGCATTTTTCTCCATTCCTTTGGCAGCAGAGTGCAGGCCTCAGTTTGCTTTCACCTGGAGGGACTTGCAGCACACCTGGAACCGACTGCCCCAGGGGTGGAAACACAGCCCCACCAACTGCCATGGGCTGATCCAGGCTGCACTGGAAAAGGGTAAAGCTCCAAAACATCTGCAATACATCAATAACATTATTGTGTGGAGGAAATAAAAGTATTTGAGAAAGGACAGAGGATCATCCAGATTCTGCTGGAAGGAGGTTTTGCCATGGTGAAGAGCAAAGTCAAGGGACCTGCCTGAGAGATCCAGTTCCTGGGAGTAGAGTGGCAAGATGGACAGAGCCAGATCCCCACTGAAATGATCAATGAGATCATCACAGTGTCTCCACCAAGCAGCAAGAAGGAAACACAAGCTTTCCTAGGGGCCATAGGTTTCTAGAGAATGCATTCCTGAGTGCAGCCACATTGTGAGCCCTCTCTACCTGCTCACCCTAAGAAGAACAATTCCAGCTGTGGCCCTGAACAGCAACAAACCTTCACTCAGACCAAGCAGAAAATCGCTCATGCAGTGCCCTTGGCCCAGTCAGGATGGGACCAGAGGTGAGGAATGTGCTTTACTCTGCAGCCAAGAACAATGGCTTGTCCTGGAGCCTTTAGCAAAAGGTGCCTGGGGAGACTCGAGGCCAAGCACTCGAGTTCTAGAGTCAAAGTTACACAAAGTCTGAAGCAAACTACAATCAACAAAAAAAGAAAGAAAAAGCCCGAAAAAATCTTACGCGCCTATAATAAGAAAGTTCAAGCCACCTCAAAAGAAATTATCACAAAAGCACAACTCCTCCTGGCACCCTGACTCCCGGTGCTGGGGTGGATGTTTAAAGAAAAGGCTCCTCTACCCATCACGCCACCCACACCACATGGAGCTCATGGATTGCTCTCATCACACAGCACGGCCGGATTACAAACACAAATCACCCTGAAATTTTACAAACAGTTCAAACCAGCCACAAGATAAAAACTTTAGTCTCACTAACAAAAAGGGGCAGAAACAAGTAACCCAGGCTAAAAAGCTCAACCATACAACCAACTACCAGCACAAGAAACACGCTGTGCTCTTGTCCCTGACAGTTTCTGTCTCATGGTTGAGATGAACCAGAAGTGGAAAGTGGCCGCAGGGAGCCCCACACGACGAGTCACACAAGCTACTGAAGGAGAAGGTGAATCAAGTGCACTTGCTGAACTCAAAGCCATTCAGCTGGCCCTGGACACTGCTGAAAGAGAGAACTGGCCAAAGCTCTAACTTTATACTGAATCAGAAATAGTAACCAATGCTCTGTGGAGTGAGCTAGAAAGGTAAAAAAGGCCAGCTAGCAACATAAAGGAAAACCAACTGAGGCTGCTGATGAGTGGAAAATCATTGCCACTCAGAGAAACTCTCTGTAAAAGTCCAGCATGTAGAGGGCCACGTCCCCAAAAGTCAGGCTAATAAAGAACACTGAAACAAGGAGCAAGTACATCAAGCTGTAAAAAATAGAGATGTGACAAATAAATTTAAATTAGCAACATAAGGGAGAGTTGTTCCTAGCTCAATAGGCTCACACTGCCTCAAGTCATCAAGGCAAAAATGCCACCTATAAGTAGGCACAAAACTGAAAAGCAGATTTAACTATAAATTGCATTTCTCAAGTTATCCATAATTGTAAGATATGTGCTAAAATCAAGCAAGCCAAGCCGATAAAGCCTCTCTAATATGGGGGGCAGTATTCCAAATATAAGTATAAAGAAGCCCAGCAAATGAACTACATCACACTGTCTCAAACCCCCCAAGGCAAATGCTACGTGATCACAATTGTAGAAGCCACCACTAGATCATCAGAAACCTACCCTGTACCTCACACTACTACTCAAAACATCGTCTGAAGCCCAAAAAAGCAAGTCCTATAAAGACACAGCACCCCTGAGAGAATCCTCAGACAACAGGACGCATTTCAAGAACAGCCTTAGAAACACCTCAGCCAAAAACCAGGATATAGAATAAATAGATCATATCCCTTATCACACAGCAGCTGCCAGCAAAGTTGAACTGTACAACACATTGCTTAAAATTACCCTAAAGGCACTTGGCAGGGAAACATCCAAAAATTGAGAAATGAACTTAACAAAAGCCACCTAAATAGTCAACACCTGAGAGTCCATCACTCAAGCAAGTCCTGCCCAGTCTGAAGCTTTGCACACAGTGCATGGGGATAAAGTCTCTTTACTACACATAAAAGGTATTTGAAGACTGTTTAGATTAGGCCTACCTCAAGCAAAGGCAAAACAATCTGTACAATTGTTTTTGCTCAAAAACCCAGTTACACTTTGTAGCTAATGCAGAAAGATAAAGAAATCCAATGAGTACCACAGTAAAACCTAATCTTAAGGGAGAACTGTGTGTAAAGTTTCACTGTGGATAAAAACACAGAGCAGAGTTGAAAGAAGGTATTAATTAAGGTAGGATGCAGATGGTAATAGAGTAAGGAGTAGATCATGTCTTAAGTTGCAATGCAAGATGCAAGCAGAAGTACACATTCTATCACCATCTGCTGAAACCAGGTGGAGCAGGGCTCCTTATCTCTTCCATGACCCATCCTCAGAACTCCTCCCCACAAGGAGTTACACCTTATGGGAGATGCCCCAGCCAAGGAGAAAAGCCAAGTATTTCCTACCTATATAAAATCTGAAATTTGAAACATCAGAGCAACCTTTCCCACTAAATTCCCAGAAGAAGACCAGGCCTATCTTCATCACCACTAGATGTTCAAAAAGTAACTACACCATTCTCCAAAATCATTGCTCCAACAAAACCACATCTGTCACTGCAAGAAAACTATAGGTACCATTATTCAGACTGTAACCAACACCCTGCACTGTTTAGTCACCTGAGGGGATCTGGAGAAACATCCCCAGTGAGAAAGTCCTCGAGGTCCTTGCAAGAGCACAGGGCAGAGCACACTCAGACTGCATGGCTGCTCCTGAGACAGTGCCTCTAAGTGCTTCCCAGCCTGTCTCAAAGCATAGCAATTCCAGCTGAGCTCTTCCTCCCCTCCTTTGTAATATTTCCAGCCCAGTAGTTTGACAGAAGCACAAATGAACATGTTGGAAGGTGTCTCATCACTTTTAAGAACACCAGAAGGGGAGCTGCCCAGTACCCAGTCCAATTTGGCCTTGAACACTCCAGGGATTCAGGGGCAGCCACAGCTTCTCTTGACAACCTGTGCCAGGGCCTCAGCACCCTCACAGGGCAGAATTCTCTCCCAATATCCCATCTATCTCTGCCATGTCTCAGTAGGAAGTCACTGTCCCTTGTTCTGTCTGTACAGGCCCCTGGCTTAAGTCCCTCTCCAACTCTCTTGCAGCCCCCTCAGGCATTGGAAGGGGTTCTAAGGTCACCCTGGAACCTTCCCCAGGCTGGACAACAGCAACTTTTGCATCCTTTTCCCTTGGCACAGGTGCTCCAGCCCTTGGAGCATCTTCCTATTAATCCCATGGCCTCCTCTGGGCCTCTGCGGATCATCTTGGAGATGTCAGGGAGAAACCCATTCTTGCCTCTGGGAAGAACTGAGGCTGTGCTGTAAATTGGGCTGAAGGGAAGGCAATGAAAAGCTGCTCCCTTGTTTGTGCCTGCGGACTCCAGTGGAACAAGGATGGAGCAGGAGATGTGGCCAGGAGCCCCCATTCCCTCCCAGGCCTGTCCCCACAGCAAGCACCAAAGCTCTGAACAGCCAACTATTAATCCCTTGCCATTCCCAAAGGGAACCAATTCCCCTGAGGCACACCCCCAGCCCAGCCAGGTCCCTGCTGGGTCTGGCACACGGAGAGCAGTGGCTTTTTCACTCACCCGCCGGCTGTCCATCTGCTCCTTTGGCACCAACAGTCGCCAAATCCCAGTGTCCGCAGGTCGTTGATATTGCAGGGTCTAAACCCCAGTGCCCAAAGGCCCTTGGCCTTCGCAGAGTCTTAACCCAAATCTCCAAAGGCCTTTGGCCTTTCCAGGGTCTAAACCCAAATCTCCAAAAACCCTTGGCCTTTGCAGGGTCTAACCCCAGTCGCCAAAGGCCCTTGGCCTTTGCAGGGTCTAACCCAAACCACCAAAGGCCCTTGGCCTTTGCAGGGTCTAACCCCAATTGCCAGATGTCGTTGGCCTTTGCAAGGTCAATAGCACTCAAGAAGGTGCCATTGGCCTTGGCAAGGTCTGAGCCCCAATGCTCATGAGCTGTTGACAGCTCCAGGGTCCAAACCCCAATGAGCCAGGAGCTGTCAATTGTTGCCAGGGTCCAACCCCCAACATTCCAAACATTCCATGGCCTGTTGACGGCTGCCAGGGTCCAACCCCCAACATTCCAACATTCCATGGCCTGTTGACGGCTGCCAGGGTCCAACCCCCAACATTCCAACATTCCATGGCCTGTTGACGGTTGCCAGAGTCCAACCCCCAACATTCCAAACATTCCATGGCCTGTTGACGGTTGCCAGGATCCGGAGCCCATCATTCCAGGGACTGGTGGAATGGCCCTCCCCGGCTCTCCCCAGCCCCAGCTCCCTGCTGGCTCTGGCACCTGCCCTGCCTCCCCCGTGTCCCCACAGTCGTGCCGGGCAGGGCCCTGGCTCAGAACACGAGTTACAAGTTGCTGGTCCAGACAGCATCAATTTTAAGGCTCAGCATTCTCAAGAACCACATCCTCCTTAGGGATGCGCTTAGTTCCTGAGTCACAGGAATTCTTCTGTCTTCCCTGACACGGGGGAGATGTAAGAAAAAGCCCATAAAATTCTTGGTGCTTACAAATATTCATGGAAAAGAAAGCCTTGTATTTAGAACAGTCACATGAGGAGGAAAAATGGTGTTTCAGGGGCTTTTGAAATTCCTGCAGAGAAATGCCAAGAGCTGCAGTGTTTAAGGCTTATAAAATAGATCAAAAATGACACCGTCACAAGTGCAATTTTTTCTCTGCACTGTGTTTGGCAATATATCTAGATCTTCTAGGCAGAAGAAAATCCTTGTTGATTACATCAAAGATTCCTCGCTAGGAACAGACCTTCAAGAAACATGGGTCGGCTTGGAAAAGCTTTAGTATTTTTTGCTCTGATCTTCAATAGCATGTTCTGTGTCCTATGGAGGACTTCTGTGTCCCAGTTAACAGGAACTGGCAGGGCACAAATCCTCCGTGGAAGAGAAGAGCTGCACCTGCCTTCTCCAGGGCCTGTCTCTGCAGAGACTGATGGCCCAAGGCTGTCACTGCCAAGTGACATCAGTTCAGAGATCAATGCAGCTTCAAGTCTCTGTTCCACAAGAGCAGCCCTGGGCTCCTTGAGCAGAGCTGCAAAGGAGCAGGAGAGCTCCTGGTGAAGGTCTGACAGCTCTTGCCTGGTTTTTGAGCAGCTCTCAGTGTAGTTCTGCTGGTATTGCCAGTCCCGGGCCAGCTGTGACTGCAGCAGGGACACCTGGAAGAGGCACAAGGCCCAGCTCAGACAAGCCCACGCTGGCAGCAGCATCCGCAGCCCCACGGTACCGGCTGTCGGGGCACACACAGCCTCCAACTCCAGCCCTCACCAACACTCTGCCTTTGGGGAAGGGAAAGGAACAGGCTCCCAGACTGCCCCTGAACAGAGCTCAGATGGTCAACAAGTCCAGTTCATGGCAGAAAAACCCTTCCCATGTACATCCCTCAGCCACCACAGCTCTATTAGAGAGAGTTCTGGCAGCAATTAGGAACCCTACACTGATTTCAAAAGCACACATTTGTGGCACTGACCCATTTCTGTGCCTCAGCAAGAGGGCTGCTGCTCCCCTGACCTACTGGAGGACTCTTTACTTGAACTGTGGGACAGCCAGCCCAGCTGTGAGGGGAATTTGGTGCTTGGGGATTTTGGTGCTTTCTTGAGGCATTTTAACACCCCAAGCCCCATTTTATACCTCTGAATTTCAAAATTATACCTTAATTTTAACTTGTTTGTATTTATTAATCTTTATTATGCTTCTACTCCATTTTACTTATTTTCAAGGGATTGTTAAAAGGATTTGGGGGACTTTTTCGGGGGTTTCTTGGTTTTGCCAGGTCTTAACACACAATGCACCTTTTCAACCCCCTATGGTTTCAATGTGTTATGGGCTGATGTTTGGACTGGCTCCTCTCCTTGCTTCCCCCGTGCAGCTGCCGGTCCCTCCCTCGGATGGTTTTATCTAGGCTGGTGTTTTTCCGGCTCTCTCTCTTGCTGCGCTTCGGTTGTGGGCTGTGTCTTGCTCTCTGCCGTCTGCTCAGCTGTGACCCCCTCCCTTGGCTGCTTTGGCCTTTTTTTCCCTTTTCCCCCAGCTGTTTTGTCTGTGCCCCCGTGTTGGCTTGTCTTGGGTTTGCTTTTGCTTGTCTTGGGCTCGCTTTAGCTTGTCTTGGGCTTGCTTTGGGCCTGCTCCCGGCTGCCCCTCCCCCTCTCTCCCTTCTCCCTGCTCCAGGGATTTGCACAGACTCCGGAGGATGAGGATCTGGACTTCGGGGGCCGCTGCTGGAGGTCGGCTTGGGAGGCTCTGCCACTCTCCCCGGCGAGGACCGGCTGGGTTCGTCTCATCTGGGTTTGGGTTGGGGGAGTGTTTCTTTTGTATTTTTGTTAATAAAAAAGTTTTTTCCATTTTCACCACAAGAACAATTCTTTCTGAGCTCATTGAAGGAAGGAATTGTAAAAAAGAAAAGGGGGGGGGGGCCCTTTGGAGCTCCTTTTCCCCAAATTTGTCCTAAACTTGGACATACTTTTTGGTGCTCCAGGTGAGGCACTCACGACCTTCAGATTATCAGCACCAGAAAAAAGTATGTCCAAGTTTAGGACAAATTTGGGGAAAAGGAGCTCCAAAGGCCCCCCCCCCCCTTTTCTTTTTTACAATTCCTTCCTTCAATGAGCTCAGAAAGAATTGTTCTTGTGGTGAAAATGGAAAAAACTTTTTTTATTAACAAAAATACAAAAGAAACACTCCCCCAACCCAAACCCAGATGAGACGAACCCAGCCGGTCCTCGCCGGGGAGAGTGGCAGAGCCTCCCAAGCCGACCTCCAGCAGCGGCCCCCGAAGTCCAGATCCTTGTCCTTCGGAGTCGGTGCAAAACCCTGGAGCAGGGAGAAGGGAGAGAGGGGGAGGGGCAGCCGGGAGCAGGCCAAAGCAAGCCCAAGACAAGCTAAAGCGAGCCCAAGACAAGCAAAAGCAAACCCAAGACAAGCCAACACAGGGGCACAGACAAAACAGCTGGGGGAAAAGGGAAAAAAACGGCCAAAGCAGCCAGGGGAGGGGGTCACAGCTGAGCAGACGGCAGAGAGCAAGACACAGCCCACAACCGAAGCGCAGCAAGAGAGAGAGCCGGAAAAACACCAGCCTAGATAAAACCATCCGAGGGAGGGACCGGCAGCTGCACGGGGGAAGCAAGGAGAGGAGCCAGTCCAAACATCAGCCCATAACACACCCCAACCCACTTGTTCCCTCACCGTAGCAAGTGTTCTTCCTGTTGTTTCACAGCAGTCTGGTAGTCAAGTTGTGCTGACAGCTGGTCCTGCAGTTCCAGGGAAGCCAGTTCTTCTTTATTCTCCTCCTCCACGGCAGCCATCGAGTTCTGAAAGCAACTCTCAGAACCTGGATCTTTTTCTTCCATCTCCTGCAACTGTAAAGAAACAGAAAGAATCCACAGTTGTCAGGTGAGCTTTTATATAGAGGAGTCAGCTGCTGCCCAAGGATTCATGTGCTGCAGATACCGGCCCATACCTCTGCCCAAAGAACTGCAATCATCTCCAGGACCTTCAGTGCTCTACTTCTACCAGCAAATGAACACAAGCTGTGTTACTTCCTATTCCTCTACAGCAGCCTCTCCCATCCCTCTACAGATTTCCTAGAGCCTCGTTCTAAGCACTGACACTGCTGCTCCAAGCCTTCTGGGGACCTGTGATGATGCTCTTTGTATTCACTTTATTTGCTACTGCATGAAAGCATGAACTGACATGCTTTTATTCCTAAAGAAGGAAGGCGTCTTGCAAGTGTCAGAGGAAAACTGCTCCAGTGGACCTGTTTTGGAGCACAGCACGCTGCCAGGGGAGCATGGGGAGTTTTCTCAAGTGGCAGAGATGACAAATGCAGCGCTGAGAGAGGTGCCTGCTCCCACTGAGTGGGAAGCGGTGGATCCCTGAGGAATGGCAGCTTTGCCTCGGTGTGGTGGGGCCAGAAGGGACAGCAGCAGTTACATCCCACTGAGCACCATTTCAGAAAGGCTCCCAGGTGAACTGCACCATCAGACCTGCTCTGGCGTTTGGAATCACACTGGGCTGCTTGGGGAGTGTTCTTAAACCAGGAAGACCTCGAATGTAGAGAACAGAGGGGAATCCCACAGCCCTGACCGTGAAGTGGGGAAACCCTGAAGAGAGGCATCTGTACCTCAGCATGGTGGGTGGGAGCAGAGGCAGAAGTGACAGAGGTAGATTAAAGCCCAATATATCCACTACTTCCTTAGGTCTCTCTCCTTCTGTCTCCCAGAATACTCCTTTGTCCATTTTCACGATGAACAGCAAAGCAACAAGCACACCATGATTTATTTCTGTTGGGACAGGCTTTCCATACCTCCACTTTATCCTCCTCCAACTCTTCCTGCAAGCTCAGTTTGTCTTCATCCACATCAGCCTCATGAGTTGTAGCAACCACAAGAGCAGTCCTAAAGTATCCAAAATTTGATAGCAAACATGTCCAATTTGACATTGTCTTTCCCTGATTGCTCCCAAATCAACTGTTTCCCCCTTTCTTATAAGCACAATGAAAGGATAACCAAGTACATGTAAGCTTGGCGAATGCAGCCTAGAAGGGACCTCAGGACATCTCCGGGCTCACTGCCTCCCCAGTGCAGCCTCAACTATTTTGTCAGGCCGTGCTATTTAGGGCTCCTTCTGCTGCTCTTCCAAATCCCCCTGGATGCTTGTTCAACTGCCTGGCCATCTACATGGCAAGACATTTTGTCTTTTTGTGTGGTTGGAACCCATCATTTCCCCTTGGACAAGTTGCTTCTCTTTCTCCCAATGCTCCCATTTGTACCATTTAATGCACCTACTGTTCCTTTGCTTAAAGCCCACTCTCCTGCCGAGCAGCCTTGCTGCTGAGCTGATGGCAAGTTTCCCAGTGAGTTCTGGCATGTGCGGGGAGACACACCACAGACAACACTTTCTGACAGTCCTCAGTGGACAAAGTCCAAGAGTACCGAAGGTCGGAGAGCAGCCAAGAGCAGACCTGCATTTACCAGTCACATGGGGATCTCCTTCCATGTGGCTCTTCCTTCTTTTTCTAAGCTCATTCCCACACCTCTCCTCAGTCACACTTGCTGACAACTGAGGAGGCCTGTGTGCTGTTTAGACAAATCCCTCACCTTTCACACTGCTCAGCAGCATGTCCATCAGCTGCTTTTTTCAGAAGACATTCCAGCATCTCTTGGTGCTGTTTGGAGACTGCAAGATTGAACGCAGTATATCCCTCCTGAAAGAAGAGAGAATCTCCATGAGAAAACCAAAGACAAGCTCGCATCTGTTCAAAAGAGAAGCTTTACCTGCATGCCAAGGTTACCTGGTTCTCAGCATCACTACTGGCATTATGCTCTAGCAACAGCCCTGCTACAGTAGTGTTGCCGGAGAGGACAGCCAGGTGAAGGGCAGTGTTGCCATCAGCATCTGCCAGATTTGGGTCAGCACCATGTTCCAGCAGAGCAGCCACGCATTTCTCTTGCTGGCACTGTACTGCCTGGGAATGACACACAAAAAAGGAGGGAAGACTTTCAACATTTTTGTGTCATTCTTGTCACAACTCGCTCATTTCCTGAATGCTGGAATTGAAGGACATCTTCAAAGATTTAGCTAACAGAAGCCTAAGGCACAGCAGGTAACAACATGCATGCTTCTATGGCACTTCTGTGTAAGGAATCGTGCAAGACACCTCTCCTGTAATGCACTGTCAATAAGCTCCACTTACAAGATCAAAACACAGTCCACTCACCCTCATCAGTGGAGTTCTTTTGAAGTTATCAGCCACATTGAGGTTGCAGTTCTTTCTTGCAAGATATCTAACGATATCTGTGTGGCCATTGACAGCAGCAAAATGCAGAGGCGTCCTAAAAATGAAACAGATAGTGTCAACACAGCCTCGTTTGCTGTGATGATAATAAAATCAGTGTCCTGACACAGCCTTGGGGAGCCTGCCCAGCCTCTATTCCTCCCACTTGCTGCCCATAGGAGCTCTTTCCTCAGGCTGGGGAGCACCACTGGAGAAACCTGCGAGCCTGAGCAAAGCAACTTTTGCTAGCACAGTACTGTCACCCATCAGAGAAATCCCTGGCAGAAGATATAAGCCGAGCCAGCATGGGGTATCGTTCTTGTGTAGGTGACACAGCCATGTCCATTCCCACTGCCCACCGCTTTACATTTTTTGAACGCAATTGTAGGATTCCTGGAATGAACCTGTTCATGGCTCAGTGGTAGGACATGGGAAAGAAAAGCTCAAGACAAGTCCATCTGTGTAGACTTGGGTCCCTAGAGAAATTAGCCAATATTGCAGGAAGAATTACAAGTCACAAAAATAAGTAGAGTATAAATTAGACTTAGAATGTAGAAAAGGTGGCTTTCTGAGAATGTTTATATTAGAAGGTTTTTAGCTAACATGGAGGATTTGGGGCGTGGTATCTGTCTTCTACTTCTCCATACTATCCATGTTAGATGGCATGCTGGGATCATTTGATTGACTGGGACAGAACTGGACAGTTTAATAAAATTGTAGTGTATTGGAAAGTAGTTGTAAATATTGGATACATAGTTTAGAGTATAAAAGATAAGCCCAGCCCAGAGTCGAGGCTTTTTCTGCCGTGAACAACAAGCTGGACAGACTGCTGTCAGCTAGAGAAAAATTCCTTAGATAAGAAACAATAAGCAACCATGGAAAACTTCAGAGAACAGCCTCCTGCATTATTCCTTGGCGCTGGGGCTGGGGGAAACATGGACTCTAAACCATCTACATGTCCTGCTGTGGGGCCTCAGGATCAGGAGACCCAGACAGACAGTGACAGTTACCAAACTGCATTTACAGGGTACAGTACAACTTGGATGCATATATCTTGTTTTCTATAGAGGTGTTATCTGTTTCACGTGTATTTGTGAAACGGGGTGGTTGCTACATGTAAGTTTATGGTGGTATACTTCATGTAAGTCTTTTGCTAGCAATGAAAACCTCAATGGGTGATGGAGAAAAATATAGAAAGGAAAGAAAGCTAAATGAAAAGAAAATAAAAATTCTTAAGAATGCAAATGAAGTTATTGCAGAGTTTCTGGCATATAAAATTTCAGGTAGCAATAAATGGAAGAATGCTGTAGATGAACCTGAATGAGTGATAAAAAGCAATCCCAGTGGCAGGAATGCATTAAAAAAACCTTCAGAAAAGTAATCAACTACTTAATCTTTTGCAAGATAAAGAAAAACTAAGATACATGCATGAAAATTCCTTAGTTTCACCTAGTCATGATTCCAAAATAAAAGAAGGAAAAAGGAATTACTGGATTTGCTTAGTTTTTATCAGATCCCTGTATATTTTTCTATTTTATATTTTTCTGGTACTTGTTTTATAGTTTATTTGAAATACTGGGCAGCTAGAAAAAAGAAGCAGCATTTAATACTTGAAAAGTGCTCGACAACATGCATTCCTTTGTTTCAATGCTTTCTATCACAAAGGACTGCATTTTTGAAAGATTCAAAAAGCATCTTGCTCGAACAGCTCGTTGTCCCATTGCAAGTGAGGTCAAGATCTGGATGTTTCAGAAGTTCAGTTGGAAGAGAATTAGACTTAACAAAAAAAAAAAAAAAGACATGCTGCATGCTTCTTCTAGCATGATAGAGATAAAACTGAGTTTTTGTCTAAATGAGTTTATTTTTGTCAATTTGGTCTTTATAATTTAGTATTTTATAATGTTACTAAATTTGTATTTTTGTTAGCAATTGTTGGCTAGGCTTATGGCCTTGATGTGGTAAGTAGCTATTTAAATATTAAAATGATCTTTTCAAAGTTACTTAGACTGCTTGCAAATTTTAGATTAAGAGGATGAAGCACTTGGGCTGGTTGTAGCCCTGTCCCAGCACAGTCATTTCTCAACATGGAAAGAATAAGTAGATTACTGTTTGCAGTTTCTTTTCAAAGCACTTAAGGTTAAATACTACAAAATGTCTAAGTTTCCAGTTAAGCTAGAGTTCCTGTTAAATTAAAATATTATATCAAAAATGCATACAGAAAAGTTGCTGTTTATACATTTCTATGCTGTTTTATTTTTTCCTCATGCTTTTCACAGTGCATGATATTCTGAACTATTAAGTGGAAGGCTATACAAAGGACGTGAGTTAGATGTTTATACACTTAGAGCAATTTTAAGATGCTTCATGGATTTTATTACTTCTGTTTTTACTGTTACCACTTCTTCATGAGTATTTACTCTGCTGTCTCTCACTGGTGTCCAAGGAGACCTGTAACTAACTATTTAATATTTGTTGTGCCCTAACAAGAAAGTTGTCAGAGGTTAAATTCATGATAGGTACAGCCTGAAATTTATCTTGTCCCTGTCATGTGAGGATAGACTAATGCAGACATCTCCACTAGATTTATACACTCGTGCTAATCTCTCTCACTAGTGTTTCAAGATTTCTAGGAGTATAAGACTTCCCTGATAACCAGAGAGTGGTTATTGCCTGTCACAGTTTGTAGTTAAACATACTCCATTATTGCCTGTCGTAGTCTGTACTTCAAATACATTCAGTTTAATACTATAAACCAGTGAATTATGACACAGAGAGATAAATCTTGAACTCGATTCTTCAGATAATGAAATACAGTGTCATCTCAACGGTGTTATGATTAATTCTCAATTCTTGCTAAAGCCATGACTTTACCAAACATGTGTCTTTTAAATTGTCAGTATATTTTGTGGCCAGCTTGTAGCTCAGTGTGCTGGTTTTACCACCACTAAGGAAATGAAACTCCAACTAAGCCGTTCCCTCTGTCCCTTTTTTGTATGAAAGGGACAATAAATGAGATTTTGAATTGAAATAAAAATTCACTAAAACCACAATAACAACAGCAGAATCATTAAGTGTATTTGTATTCCACACTCCAAGTGAAGATTTTGCTTGAAGGTAACATTTTCCTACATGATGAATGGTAATGCTGTGTCATAGACACTGTAAAAATTAAAACCAATTTCTATTATAAAGCTTCACACTAAAAAATATTTTTCAGGAGAGTAATTAAGGCAGGTGGAGAATTAAATGTATAAAAAGGCCAGATTCCTATTTTGAAAAAAAAAAGAATTATTCCTGTTTTATATAACTCATAGTTTAAAAGAAAAAACAAGTGCATGCGTTTCTGGACATTCAACTAACAACTAATTGAGATGGAAGCTCAAAGATGGAACTGTGATGTCATCTACTTGCAAAGTTTCTGGCCCCTACATTTGCTTGCCCATTTCTGAAAATACTGTGAAATGTTCATGACTTAATGTCTGGATTCAGTAGTGTCTAGTTAGTCACTGTTCCAGGAAAGATCATCCATTGTTCACAGAGTTAACAAAGAAAGTGCATTTCATTTCTTCTGTGTGCAAATCTTCCTGGTAAAAAGTCCTTTCCATTCAGTTCTCTGCATGTGGATGGGTCATGTTACAATGGAGGTGAAATGGACAGAAATGAAAAACTGTATGGGATTTATAACGTCAAGCAATGTCTTCCCATCACTGTATGGCCCTTGGGACTAACACCACATTCTTTGGAAAACCTGATAATATTTTAGATTTCAGTTAGAAAATCTATTAACCTGTCTTAGACTTTGTGTACTTCTGTCATTGGAGTATCAGAGTGCATCTCAGGCACTACTTTTAAGTAGCAATGGCAATGATCAACTGACTTTCCTAGCCTCAAGAAAAAAGTGCTGAGTTAACTGGTATCATGGTTTAACCCAAGCCTTCAACTAAATACCATGCAGCCACTAGCTTACCCCACTGCACATCACCTCTGCCCCAGTGGGATAGGGTGGAGAGTTGGAAAAAAGTGAAGCCTGTGGGTTGAGGTAAGAACGGTTTAATAATTGAAATAATATTTATAGATGTATTTATATTAATAATAACAAAGCCCCAGTAATATTGATGATGATCGTGTAATGAAAAGGAAGACAACAAAAAAGATAGAAATAAAGAAAAAGTGATGAACAATACAATTGCTCACCACCTGCTGATGGATGGGCAGCTTGTCCCCGAGCAGAAATCTGAGCCAGCTTCCTCCAGTTTATATACTGGGCATGACTTTGTGGTGTAGGAGATCCCTGTGTCCTGGCCATGCTCTCTCTCAACTTCTTGTGCATCTCCTCACCGGCAGAGCATGACACACTGAAAAGCCACTGGCTTAAAGTAGCTACTACTAAGTAACATCTAAAACATCTGTGTATTATCAATATTATTTTCATACTAAATACAAAACACAGCACTGTACCAGATACTGAGAAGAAAATTAACTCTCTCCCAGCTGAAACCTGCGAATCTGATGAGTTTATTTTATTTTAATGACAGTAATGCTTAAGTAGATGTGTCCTCGGACCTTTAAAGGTCATCTAGTCCCACCAACCCTGCAATGAGCAGGGACATCCTCAACTAGATCAGATGCTGAGAGCCCTGTCCAACCTGACCTTGAATATTTCCAGGGATGGGACATCCACCAGCTCTCTGGGCAACCCATGCCAGTGTTTCACCACCCTCATAGTAAGAAATTTCTTTCTTATGTTTGGTCTTATACGCATAAACTCAGGGGACTTCAGCTATCTTGGAGTTAGATTTCACACACTGTTATTCTAATATCATTAGAGCTATGTTCAAATTTTCAGAGTCTTCTTTCAGATTTGATTATTGATCTTAAACTGGCTTCACATTCAAATCTGAATATTATCACTCTCTGTGGCTGTAAAGCAGATTTCTCTTTGACTGTAAGTGGAGACAGTTTCTCATTATTGTCTAGTGTGAGTCAGTAAACCAAAAGGGAACCAAAAAATTTGTGAAGCCACCAGGAAATCTTTGTTTCCATACTGATTGCTCAAATCTCAAGAGCATCTTATGAACAAATGTGTATTCTCCACTGCAGACCTCTACTATGTAATGTTTAGCATGGTGTAGTACAACTATGAATACAACCTGTATTCTAGAAGCAAAAATAGAGATTGTAGTAATTGTGTGAGGCCAATACCAGGTGTATCTCTGAGGAACTGAATGGATCATATCAATAATTCTGCTGTAACACATTTTTCCTATCTCAGATACATGTCAGTGCAATGTGCATCAAATTTTATTCTGCTTTTAATTACATGATGCAATAATAAAAGTAGTCCCTGTGGAAAAGGCTTTAAAGCCCACTGCATATTGCAGCACATCAGCTATATAGGATCTACTGATGGCAGCCAAGAGGAGCTGGGAGGAAATGGTGAGAAGTGCCCTTTACAGTAGTTCAGTGAAAGTTGTCTTCTTTGTAGGAAGATTAACCTTTTCAATTATGTTGGTAGCTGTAAGAGTTTGACATGAGCCCCAGTGGTGAGATTTTGTTCCAGAGCTTGGTGCAATACAGAAGTTCCTATTTTAGAAATGTTGTGCTTTCCTCCCCTTTCACCTACACTAAGAGCTGGAGGTTTTTTTCCAGTTGAAACATTAGCAATTTACATAGCAATAAATGTGAAAAAACCCCTGAGATATAAATTTCACTTGGTTCTGATTCTGTAATAAAAGCATAGAAACATTTCTAAAAGGCAATTTCTTCACTTACTTGATTTCCTCTTCTGTAACTGCTTCGCAGTGATGACTTTACCAGTTCTTATATTCATTGTGACCTTTATCCTCATATTCACTGAAGAAACCTTTTCTTGTTGTATTTTTCTTTGTTTTTACCTTCTTGATATTATGTATAACATTTAATACTAAACTGTGCCCTCTTCAAATTGACATAGATGATTGCACTGTTGCTTGTGCTTTTCTCTCTACTAACAACTGTTTCATTTACCATCTTTTGGATGGGATGCCACTTTTTATTGTTATCTCCTCCTCTGAATTCTTTGTAGTTACTAGATTCTGACAGGGACTGCAAGTTTATGAATTGTTTTTTCAGAAGGGTCATGTGTCACCTACAAGATTTAGTGTTATCTGAGGATTTATAACACCTTTGTTGAGAAGTGAATCCAGAATTTTAACTTCAGATCAGTAATTACCAATTTGGTTTGATAAAGTAGAGTTCAGGAGTAGTGGGTACTAGCAAAATTGCATTATACAGACAATTTGCAATTGGACATCAAAGAGACAAGTGTTGCTGACAGAACAAATGAAGGAGAGTGGGAGACATACTCAGAGTTCCTTCTAAAAACTACACAAAAGTAGTGTGTGACCTGTTTCCATAGCTCACACAGTAAACTTGTGACCAGTCTATTTGATTAATACATTGCTTGTCACATTTGATGTGGTATGCCACATTTTTTTCACAGTTAGGTTCTCAATATTTGATGTTGGTATAGCCAAGAATATTGTCTTACAGGGTCCATTTGTTTCTTCACAGAGTCTACCATTCAAGTTATTTATTACACACAAAGTGTAATCAGAGCCAAACACATGCCTAAGCAATATGGCCTGTTACTGTTTGATGCATTTGTCCAGTCTTGTCTGGGTTCTGTTCCCACTGTACAAAAGTAAAATATCAGTGATGTCACTGGTGTGTTCATGATGGAAACTTGATGGTCCGTATAACATGGAAAAATATAGTTCAAAATCTACTAATTTTCCTATTTTTTCAAAACATACATAGGTAAGATATATATATAATAACTTAAAGATTTTTAGCCTTTTTTCCTAAAGAAAAAGAAGCTAAAAAAAGAGCATATACACTGCCTTTTCTGTATGTTCTTCTTTCCTTTCTAGTATTTTTTTCAATTTTTTCAACAAGGCTCACATTTCTAAGAGAAATTGAGATTCATAGTGGGTCAAAGTTCTTAAAAATCTGATTATGACTGGTCCCTAAATAGAGGAGAGAGATCTCCATTATTGAGAGAAAGGCTGACAACTTTGGTGTGGGCAGTTTTAGGCTGGTGTCAATCCACATGTGCCAGTGGGCATATGGAGAATATCATGAAGGCCATGGAAGGAGGCATGGGAAGGGCTGGGAACACACAGAGCCATAAGAGACCATGGATCGATGTCCTCACTGCTTAGGCAGAGTTTTTTTATAGATGGGTCTTTCCAGTAGCCTCGTAAAATTTGGCCATATTCCTGGTTCAGTGACATCTAAGGGCTACAAACTGTGATGATTGTTGCCAGCTGAATTGCCTTCTGATCAAATGTATAACCTATGAGTCATCAATGATGGCACTCTGGAGCCTGGCTGGAACATCAGGTGATCTCCTGAGTTGTGATGGGACATGCAGGATGAGGTCAAACACTGCCTGCCATGGCTGGAAATAGGATGGCAGCAGTTGTAGGGTAGCTGATGCAGCTTAGTTTCTTGTCTGAGTATATGGCACAGAGATACCAACTCACTGTGAAGTTAATCTTGATTCTGATCTCACTGGTATGAGAGAATTCATAGGAAAAGACACACAGTGCAGATCAGCCTTCAGTCCCAGAACTGATGAGTTGGCTGTAGCTTGTGCCTTGTAAGCACGGTCCACAGCTAATTGGTTTGATAAGACTGATACAGGAGGGACAGAAATTCTCCTGATAATTCAGTCAGTGAAAAGCAGAGCAATCCAATGAAGAATTCAGTTTGGGAAGAGTACCTGTTTAGATTTCTCATTTTCATAAAAGAAGTAACCTGAGTAAAGAAATGAAAAAAAGAGTTGGGAAGAGCTCTCTTCAGAACTGTTAAAATTGGAAATAGGAAAAGCAAATACATAATGAGGAAAAAAATTACCTAGTTTTGTCAGACTTTCATATCTCACTTAGGAAAACTAATTAATCTCATTGAGAAGTGCCTAATTTAGCAGTACACCTTTTAAAACAAAACGTTCTTGTATGCCTTGAAGGTAATGTCTCACAGGTAAATCTCCACTCAGTTAATATCCATTGCTCTGCAATAGCAACTTCATGGGTGGGTACCCATCTACACGGAGCTGCAACTCAGCATGCAAGTGACAAATAATGAAAGAATCTAAGTGCTGGATTTTGGCACAACATAAATGTAGCGTGGAGTTTGCAATGACAGTGCTGACAAAGCCTAGAAAATATTTGTGGTAATGGCTCTAAATCAAGAGCTATAGTAAAATAAATGTCAGGACAAACTTCATTAGTTTGAGGGAATGAGTACAGGAAATTATAAGAAGAAGGGCAAACTCTCTGTTAGAAGATTAGAACTATGGGCACAATCTTAGTTTTAATTTTTAGTGCTTCCCAAGTCTGGAGGGGAACTCTGCAGCAGCTTTTTATACATACCTGTGGTATGTTCAACAGTGAGAGAAAACTCAGGCCACCACCTTCACTATTCCATGAATTCTTATAATCAGATTAATCTGTACATTGCATCAGTGCTCCACACAGAGCCCCCAAAAAGGCACAAGCTTTTATCACTGTAGAGGAGTAATGGATTTCCTGATGCAGACTTTGTGAGGCATTCCTTGGAAGTTTCTTCCTCTTGCACATTTCTGTACTTACAGGGTAATGTGACCTATTCTATTTGGCAATGTAGGCACTGTCTAGTGTTTTAGCTCTGGGAAGGAAATAGCTTTGACACAGATTATATGTGTAATATTTCTTGATAGCAACATACCTTCTGAAAATGAAAGTATTTCCAAGCAAAGTTAAGAATAGACTTATATTTGTTGAATAATATTGTAATACCCTACAGAAACCCTGAAAAGAGAATTCAAGTTATGAGCATAATTGTTTCATTACTCAGTAGTTAATACTTTGAAAGTAGTGGAAATAGGTTATTTTTTACTATTGCTAATTTATATCACATTTTCTTCCCAGAGTCAATTCAGTATTATTAAATTATTATTTTGAATGATCTGGTACATTTCATATATATATATACACACACAGATATATATATACACACACACACACATCTAAAAACCTTTTCCTAGAAATAGTTTTCAAATAAAAAGAATTAAGTGTCCTTGCAGTATAAGTGAAAGGGTAAGTTTTGAAATTTTTGAAGCTACCTAAGATAAAACTTGGATACAGGTATATAGGTACCTAGAAGCAATATATCTAAAGGTACTGATTTGTTGGGGTGCTTTTTAACAAAAAGAGAGAACGTAGTATTTTGAAAGAATTAACATAGTATTTTGGAAAATGTTCATGTCAGGTCATATAGTCAAATAATCACTAATTTAATGAAGCTCAGGGAATTTTTTTTCTATTTGTAATACTATCTCTGTTACCTATTTTATATTGAACAGGGAAAGAAAATCAGGACTCTTGCTTCACAGATGGAGTGACAAAAATACTCCTGAAGGCTGATGTTAAGAGATTTCCAATAATGAATGGCAAGTAAATGCAAAATGCCCTACATGTGGTATCTGCCAGTTCAGATGGCAAAAGAGTTTGAGGTTTTTTGCTTCTAGTGTGTAAACTTCATTCATATTAATTTTGTGCTTCAAAAGCATATTAAAATTAGCAGATATTTTACTTTATATATATATATATATATAGGAAAGACACATAGCACAATTAATCTTTCTCTATGTAAAAAAATTAAATAAAGACTTTTTCCAAACAAACATTAGTAGCTCCCATTTAAATATCATAGTGCTTTGGGTGTTAAAGATGAGAATAAGTATTTTGGGGAGAGATGCATTGCTGAAAGTTATTGTAAGTGTGAACATGAATCTTCCCCAGTTTCTAAATGTCCTAATTTTTAAACTTGAAAGTTATAGAACTCTGGCCTTGAAAAAAAACAGAAACTAACTGTAAGTGATTTGTAAATCATAACATACAAATTGCATTACATGAAGCACTGAATTATGCAAATCTATAAACACCAATGTCCAATAAATAATTAAGCAGAGTTTTCACCTATGTTTTTAGCAGTTTTTTGATTACATCATATCAGATTCATTTTCAGGGATATAACTAGTACAAAACAAGTTCTAATTTAGTTGTTTTTCCTGGTATTAGATCTGTTTCCTCCCTGGTGCCTAATTGATGTTAAAAAATGAAGGCATGAGATATTGGAAAATAGCTCCTCTGAGCTTTCCTAAAGATACTAATATTTATTGAAATATGCTTTGTGTTTTCTAAGTTATGTAAAAGTACCTTAGAAAGTACCTAGCCTCTGTACCACTGCATACTGAATAAGTTTTACCTTGTAGAAGTACCCATCGAGTTTGATATGAATGCATTATTGCTCTAAACACAACTTAAAAGGAAGATGCAAAAATACCCTCCATCTTCACCTCGAGTGGCAGCTTTAATATTCAACCCCTTCTTCTTCAACCTCACACTATTCTGTTAATGTATGAGCTTTATGGCCTCTGAAAACATAACAGCAATGCTTTAAAGTATTTAGGTTTGGGACACTTACCATATACCATTAAAAAAAATAATTTGCCTTGTTATTTGAAATGAGCTGTTGTACATTAGTTGTACAGTATTGTTGTTGGATCCTTGAAAAACCTTTAAATATGTTTTTGTTTAATTTCATGTCTAGCACTTGAAATATAAAATAACACTGAAAATATGCTTTTCTCTTAACTGAATGGAAATGGGAGTGATTTTGAGGAAGGTTTGTATTCTCAGGCATCCACATCCTGTCATTTCAATTGCTTCCCTGGGAAATGTGTTTCTGGAAAGATGGATTAAATGGTTGACAGCAAATACTTTTTTAAAAATGTAGACTAATTAGACAGTTCTTCTTTGTCATAGATATTCAGCTGCTGTTCTCTACACAGTGACATGCTTACAGGCATATTACCCCATTTATAGTCTGGTAATAAAATTGCTTTTAATACAAATTACAAGGGTTGGTATTATTTAGAAGGCATTTAAATTCATCAATAATTAATGTTACCTTAATTTCTTAGGTAAAACATAAACTGTGTTTCCAGGCTGGGCATTGATGGTTCTATTCATGTGTATCAATTGACTGTATGCTACAGTGATCTGTGGGTGGTTCTCACTTGTTCTGAAATAGAAACTACATTGCTGTATCTTTCTTCTTATTCTCCCTCTTCTGTGAGAAGTACAGTAGGAAGTTAACAGCTGAACTGAATTTTTCTTATTTTACTTTTGTTTTGCTTTATTTTAGGCCCATGAGGCCTCTCCAAACATGGTACATTTCCCTTGAGAGGATGTTATCTTGCTGAGCAATAGCACCAGCCTTCACTAAACACAGGTAACATTTGCCTAGAAGTAAAGAGCCATAGATGGCTCCCAGGAACTGACTAAGGCTCCTAGGCTGAATTAGGATCATACAGTTGGATACTGTGGATACCCTTTCTTAATATTTTTATTCCTGCATTCATAAATCTCATAGGAACTGGGACTCTCCTTTTGTCAGGGTACTATATAACACTCTGTAGGTGCTGCAACTCATTAGCAGTGAAAACAAATGGACAAGGTGCACAAGAACACATGAAATCATTTGCACATCAAGCCATGGCCAGAGCTAGTTTGGTGCTTAATGCAGTGTCTTGCCTGCTAAAGTGCCTTGTACAGAACAATTTATGTTTACAGAATTTTAGTTAACGTGGTGAGACTTGTGCTTCAGTGGCTGACCTACTGTCTTCCAGCTCTTGATCTTTACTTGTGGTTTTTCTGAAGTCAGTTGCAGGAGGAAGATGTCACACAATTTTCTGGCGTCTGCATGATCAGAATGGATGAAATCAGGATGAGATTTTGCAGTGAGGTGCACATAAAAAAAATCCCATCGTCTTCTGCGAGGTTGCTAAAAGTGAAAGATATGCAGAACTGTTTCAGGATGAGAGGGGAGGAGTATGCTGTAGAAGAGAAAGATGATTTTGGAAATACAATATTTTTCAGTTTTGGGATATTTGAATTATTTTAGGTCTTACAAAGCAGTCTTCAAAATATGTAGCACTATATGTGAACAATATTCTAGAAGAAAAACTGTATGATACTAATTCTAAATTTACCACCTACATCCCTGTAAATCTCCTGTCAGACAAACTAGGAAATGGATATTATAACAGAAAAATGCATTCTTGAATATCTAGTACTGTCTCTATAAAAGCAGATGAAAATTCATTTTTTTCTGTATTAGGAATTCTGCCATCCCTAACAAAAGCCTACTATCCTATCAATTTATGAATAGGGAAAACAATGACCCAACACATTTATATCTTGTGTCTTCAGTTCTTTGCAAGCTTTCTCTGAAACAAGAAAAATGCCCATTGCTTTAGCCTTCCTGCCTTCCTGCCTTCTGCCTTCCTGCCTTCCTG
>NW_027636279.1:29174-152503 GCF_903797595.1 Erithacus rubecula
GTATTTAATAACACAAATAGCTCTGGGGCCAAAATCACTAACATGAGTTGGTGAGAAGAATCCAAAGTTTTCAAGTTAATCCTAGCTGTTCCACTCCTTTCCATGCAGCACGGCAGAAAAATGCCAGGCACATTCAGCAGCTCCACCTCAGAGCACTGGTATTAATGCAAGACCCCTCCCACTGTTTGTTCTTCTGCCTAATGAAACTCACCTGGAAAGTGAGTACAGACACTATGTACCAGATCACCTGTGGCTCCCACACCAGAAGAGCTATCTTCCTCAGCACTGCCATGGATGTGCTCATGCAACATAACAAAAAATCAGGAATACAACAGAGATAAACAACCATAGAATCATAAAATCCTTTAGGTAGGAAAGGACTTCTAAGATCATTGAATCCAACCATTAACCTGACACTGCCAAGTCCACCACTAAACCGTATTCCTGAGTTCCACATGCAGACAGATAAACATGCAAACACATCCACAGCTGTAATAAATCCCCAGCAAAACTTTTCCTAATTCCATGACATGACACTGAATGAGATCTACACTGCCTTCAGCCAGGAAGTGAGGGTATAGGTAAAAGTCTGGGGGCACAGAGCTAGTAAGAACGTAAGAGATACAGGTCTGGGTGATTAAAGGTTTCACCTAGAGTTCCTACCATAACCCAAAACTAAGAGCCCTCTCTCCCTTTTCAAAATATTTTACCTGGCATGATGGAGAGAAAACCTATCACTCCTCTAATAATGAAATGTTTTCTAGCAACTTCATTTTCTTTCTTTTTGATGTGTTGTTAAGATCCTGAGCACCAGTTCTGCCTCCTTTAGGTGGGCAGACTCAGTCTTATTTTGTGAGGACTTCATTTAGCTAGTAGTAGCAGTAATACATTTCTCATGTCAACTGCCTTTTTCTGATTATTCTTTTGAAGATCTCAGGTGCATTGGAGAAGCTGGGGGAGAGGGAAAGGTAGGAGAGTAAAATAGAGGTTTGAGAGTGCTTTCAGAGTCAGAAGACCTGCAAGCCATCAGACATTTGCAATAAATCATGTTGTTTCTTACCATGCATGAGCACAGGTATTCTGGAGAGAGATCCAACAATGACTCCCTACTTAGTCACATATTGCCATTCCCTGTGACTAGCTGCTGTTATGGTTTTTACTACTACTATTAATGCTAACAGTGGTAATAATAATAATATTATCTAAAGCTTGGTAGAGTTCTCAATTAGTAGATCTCATAATACTTCCCAGGAACCATTAACTTTCAGTTTGTCAGTGGCATAAATGAGACAAACTAAAGCACCATTTACTTTCAAACGTGCATCACTGTCTGACACTAACAGGACAGGCAATTGCCTTTATCTATGTATGTGAACATAATTACTTATGGTTGTCTGAAGTATTGCCATAAACTAAGAATTTAAAAGTCTCATATGCTTTTAAATAAACTGCCTGCCAGAAGAATCAGAAGGGACATCAGCGTACAAAATCTTTAGAGACATAATCTAGACAGCAAAATGTTTCAGTCGGTTTTTCATATTTTCTTTCTACCAAATTGCAAATGGAAACGTTCCATTATTATCAGAAAATCTTCTTATAGCATGTTTCTGTTTAAAAACTTCTGCATAGAATTAGTCCATGACTGGTGCAAAGCCAATGGCAGCTTTGTGCTTGGGTATCCATGCACTGGTGCAAACCACTGTGCTAGTGCAGAGCATCAATACCACTGCCATTTCCACAGAAGCCAGCCCAGCTCAGAACATACACACCCTTATCCTCCCTAATAAGCACTGCTAAGAAAAGTAATTACCTGAAGTATATGGCCACCTGAATGAAGGCACGTGGTGTTGATGTGAGAACTTTTTGTGGGTTTTTATGTGCTTTAGGAATTGAAGTTACTGAAATCATTTTTAAAGCTCTTTTTTTGTGTTTCTTGTTCCTTTTATTATGGGCATGAGCAGGGGATAAAAGGTCATAAGAATGAGTTAGAAGAGCATTATTTATGTATATGCAATGTAAAAATATCTGCTGGAAGCCTGTTGCCAAGCAGAATAATAAGTGTTGTATTAAAATTTGCAGGATTATAGGATTATACCTAGTATCTTAATTTCTCTTTTATAGTCAAGTAAAAAATTATTTTTATTGTATAATGATTATATATTCCAAGAAATTATTACATTTTTAATGAATTATGACAAAGTTATACATTGCAGTATTTAGAACAGGCTGGTAGAGATTAAGAACTATGCTATTAGTTGACTCATGTATTTCATACTATAAAAACAGATAACAAACAGTGGTTATAAAATTTATCCTGGGAATAAAACTTTAAAAATTAATACATAGGCTGCTAACTTGGTCACTGCAAATAAAAAGAACATTCAGTTATGCATTCAAGTTGGACACAGATGAGGTTGAACACTGTGGCCAGGCAATCAAGGTGCCTTTTGCTTCCAAAAATGAGTAATTTTTACACTGTACTCAGTGCAGCTGCTCGCAGCATTATCTTTAGCTTTGGTTGCAATAATGCATTGGAATATCTGCTCTGAGCTATGAGTTTGTGACAGCACAAGTGAGTCTTGTGCAGACTCATTACAAGGCCCAGCCATGCCTTAACAGCTCTGTGTCCTCATGTTGCAGCCAAATCTTATTAAAAATTGCTAAAATAAGTTGTTGAAAACTGCCTAAGACCAGATGTAATATGAAGGTGCATAAGTGTTCCTTTTGCATTCTTTTCATGGACACACGAAGACAGCCAAGGTATTTATTTCTGGTTTACATTTTTTTAATTGCAAGACTGGATGTGCCCAGTCTTGCAATTAAAATTGTGTGGGACTAAAATTTAATTTCCCCAAATTTCTGTGCTAAAATTTCCCCCCAAACACCTCCCTTGATCATGCAGAAGCATTGCACTGACCTGAATGGAAAATTGCAAAAGCATCATTGTAGGAAAAAAATGTTGGAAAAGGTATTAAATGCATAATCTTTTCCTCATGAACATGATCTGACTCCTGTTAACAGCAGGAGCTGCATACTGCAAAATATTTTTGGGAGTTTTTTAGACTGAAACAGCCATTACTAGCAGTTCATTCATTCATTAAGTACTGTGGAAACCATAACTCCACTTGTATGAATTACCCCCTTATGTATGCTAAATATGGACAACAGCTGCATTTAGCAGATTTCATTGATTGCTCAGTGCTCCTGAAGTGTAGAGAAATGCTGAGTACATTTAGGCCTAAAACATTTAAAAGCTTCTTTTTTTGCTAGTAGCCAAGGGCAGTTAATCCCTGGAGGAGAGAGGGTACAATGTGGTTTTAGTTTGCTCTTCTCAGTATCAAACTTGATTGTCTTTAATTCTCCTCCATTCCCTCCTAAAGCAAACAACTGGTTGCCTGCTTCCTATATTCCCCAGTGGCTCTGCTATTTCAGGCTGCTTGTCTGAATTTCCTTGAAGAATCCTCTTCCAGTCAGACTTCAAAAGAGATTTATCAAGCAGATATGGCTGTGTAACTAAAGATTACTTTTTCACTTCACATCCTCCTCATGTTTTCCCCTACACTAAAGTTTTTTTCAAAATCTCAGCATCCTCTGTACTTTGAACAAAATTTCAATCTTCTTTCTCTGTCCTGTATTTGTCTCCAGTTGCATGGAGACAGAAGCTTGCTGGGAGCACACAGCTGGGATGATTACTGAGGGACTCTCTGAGAAAGGAAGAAGTTGGAGATGATGGTTCTTAGCAGAAAGACTGCTGTTAGCAGAAGTTTGAGATGAGGTGCTGAGGGAAGCACTCCTCCCAGGAGAAGTGCTTTGAGGAAGAGGATTGAGACAGTTTAAGGTGGGACTGTGGGAAATTAAAAAATTGGGAAAGATTAGGAGAGGAGAAGAATACAGTGGTGAAATCACAGCAGGATGAGAAAGAAATGGTAATTCAGCTTCTGAAAGAGAGGCATTTAGTGCTATTTGAGATACTCTATAGTACTTTAGACATCTCCATGGCAGCTAAAATACAGAACACCAGTGAGCTTTCCTGGACTTGCAGGGGAAGATTTCCAAGGACATTTCAAAGCAAAATAAATCCCTATGAGTATTTGATTGAACTATTCCTGGCATATGTGGCAAGACATAGAAATTAGGGACAAATAATGACCACTCTATACGGAAAGCACAAAAAAGTAATCACAGAAAATGGTAAATGCAAAGTAGAAAAAGGAAAACTTGATAGGTCATATTAAAGAGAGAACATGCTGAAGAGTAGAAAGCACAGAAGCAAAGAATCTCTGGGGTAATAGTAAACAAGCACAAAACTGCAATGCTGCTTAAAAGCTCCACTGGTAAGGTACTGAAAACACTCACTACACAAATCAGGTTGAACTTTGAAAATATCTGTGTCCCACAAGCCCTGAAGTTCAGTGCAGCTCTTATGCTCTAATGTCAGAACCTCATCCACGGGTATATTGAATTACCATGTGGAGGTTCAAATTAAACACTTTACATTAAGGTAATACATTTACTATTTTCTAAGTTCAAAGCTAAAACTAAGGACATTCCATAAATGAAAAACAATTAATCTTTCTGAGTTCCTGTAACATGACTGCATGTTACAAGTACCCAAATATCTGGCCTCCTATCCTATATACCCAAGAATGTACATACACTGTCAAAAAAGAAAGATGGTGTTGAGTGTTCAAATACATTTTAAAAGATTGATCTAAAGTAATAATATTATAGCACCACACTCTGGTACATTCACCTCTCAAACTTGGAAAAAAATATTATAAAATTAATTTCCAAAAAAAAAAAAAAAAAAAAAGACAGAAAGAAATATTACAAAATGAAAGGAAAAAGAGGAAGGGATGGAAGGAAAGGAGAGGCAGGAGGGAGGAAGGCAGACAGGAAGGCAGGAAGGCAGAAGGCAGGAAGGCAGGAAGGCTAAAGCAATGGGCATTTTTCTTGTTTCAGAGAAAGCTTGCAAAGAACTGAAGACACAAGATATAAATGTGTTGGGTCATTGTTTTCCCTATTCATAAATTGATAGGATAGTAGGCTTTTGTTAGGGATGGCAGAATTCCTAATACAGAAAAAAATGAATTTTCATCTGCTTTTATAGAGACAGTACTAGATATTCAAGAATGCATTTTTCTGTTATAATATCCATTTCCTAGTTTGTCTGACAGGAGATTTACAGGGATGTAGGTGGTAAATTTGGAATTAGTATCATACAGTTTTTCTTCTAGAATATTGTTCACATATAGTGCTACATATTTTGAAGATTGCTTTGTAAGACCTAAAATAATTCAAATATCCCAAAACTGAAAAATATTGTATTTCCAAAATCATCTTTCTCTTCTACAGCATACTCCTCCCCTCTCATCCTGAAACAGTTCTGCATATCTTTCACTTTTAGCAACCTCGCAGAAGACGATGGGATTTTTTTTTATGTGCACCTCACTGCAAAATCTCATCCTGATTTCATCCATTCTGATCATGCAGACGCCAGAAAATTGTGTGACATCTTCCTCCTGCAACTGACTTCAGAAAAACCACAAGTAAAGATCAAGAGCTGGAAGACAGTAGGTCAGCCACTGAAGCACAAGTCTCACCACGTTAACTAAAATTCTGTAAACATAAATTGTTCTGTACAAGGCACTTTAGCAGGCAAGACACTGCATTAAGCACCAAACTAGCTCTGGCCATGGCTTGATGTGCAAATGATTTCATGTGTTCTTGTGCACCTTGTCCATTTGTTTTCACTGCTAATGAGTTGCAGCACCTACAGAGTGTTATATAGTACCCTGACAAAAGGAGAGTCCCAGTTCCTATGAGATTTATGAATGCAGGAATAAAAATATTAAGAAAGAGTATCCACAGTATCCAACTGTATGATCCTAATTCAGCCTAGGAGCCTTAGTCAGTTCCTGGGAGCCATCTATGGCTCTTTACTTCTAGGCAAATGTTACCTGTGTTTAGTGAAGGCTGGTGCTATTGCTCAGCAAGATAACATCCTCTCAAGGGAAATGTACCATGTTTGGAGAGGCCTCATGGGCCTAAAATAAAGCAAAACAAAAGTAAAATAAGAAAAATTCAGTTCAGCTGTTAACTTCCTACTGTACTTCTCACAGAAGAGGGAGAATAAGAAGAAAGATACAGCAATGTAGTTTCTATTTCAGAACAAGTGAGAACCACCCACAGATCACTGTAGCATACAGTCAATTGATACACATGAATAGAACCATCAATGCCCAGCCTGGAAACACAGTTTATGTTTTACCTAAGAAATTAAGGTAACATTAATTATTGATGAATTTAAATGCCTTCTAAATAATACCAACCCTTGTAATTTGTATTAAAAGCAATTTTATTACCAGACTATAAATGGGGTAATATGCCTGTAAGCATGTCACTGTGTAGAGAACAGCAGCTGAATATCTATGACAAAGAAGAACTGTCTAATTAGTCTACATTTTCAAAAAAGTATTTGCTGTCAACCATTTAATCCATCTTTCCAGAAACACATTTCCCAGGGAAGCAATTGAAATGACAGGATGTGGATGCCTGAGAATACAAACCTTCCTGAAAATCACTCCCATTTCCATTCAGTTAAGAGAAAAGCATATTTTCAGTGTTATTTTATATTTCAAGTGCTAGACATGAAATTAAACAAAAACATATTTAAAGGTTTTTCAAGGATCCAACAACAATACTGTACAACTAATGTACAACAGCTCATTTCAAATAACAAGGCAAATTATTTTTTTTAATGGTATATGGTAAGTGTCCCAAACCTAAATACTTTAAAGCATTGCTGTTATGTTTTCAGAGGCCATAAAGCTCATACATTAACAGAATAGTGTGAGGTTGAAGAAGAAGGGGTTGAATATTAAAGCTGCCACTCGAGGTGAAGATGGAGGGTATTTTTGCATCTTCCTTTTAAGTTGTGTTTAGAGCAATAATGCATTCATATCAAACTCGATGGGTACTTCTACAAGGTAAAACTTATTCAGTATGCAGTGGTACAGAGGCTAGGTACTTTCTAAGGTACTTTTACATAACTTAGAAAACACAAAGCATATTTCAATAAATATTAGTATCTTTAGGAAAGCTCAGAGGAGCTATTTTCCAATATCTCATGCCTTCATTTTTTAACATCAATTAGGCACCAGGGAGGAAACAGATCTAATACCAGGAAAAACAACTAAATTAGAACTTGTTTTGTTCTAGTTATATCCCTGAAAATGAATCTGATATGATGTAATCAAAAAACTGCTAAAAACATAGGTGAAAACTCTGCTTAATTATTTATTGGACATTGGTGTTTATAGATTTGCATAATTCAGTGCTTCATGTAATGCAATTTGTATGTTATGATTTACAAATCACTTATAGTTAGTTTCTGGTTTTTTTCAAGGCCAGAGTTCTATAACTTTCAAGTTTAAAAATTAGGACATTTAGAAACTGGGGAAGATTCATGTTCACACTTACAATAACTTTCAGCAATGCATCTCTCCCCAAAATACTTATTCTCATCTTTAACACCCAAAGCACTATGATATTTAAATGGGAGCTACTAATGTTTGTTTGGAAAAAGTCTTTATTTAATTTTTTTACATAGAGAAAGATTAATTGTGCTATGTGTCTTTCCTATATATATATATATATAAAGTAAAATATCTGCTAATTTTAATATGCTTTTGAAGCACAAAATTAATATGAATGAAGTTTACACACTAGAAGCAAAAAACCTCAAACTCTTTTGCCATCTGAACTGGCAGATACCACATGTAGGGCATTTTGCATTTACTTGCCATTCATTATTGGAAATCTCTTAACATCAGCCTTCAGGAGTATTTTTGTCACTCCATCTGTGAAGCAAGAGTCCTGATTTTCTTTCCCTGTTCAATATAAAATAGGTAACAGAGATTGTATTACAAATAGAAAAAAAATTCCCTGAGCTTCATTAAATTAGTGATTATTTGACTATATGACCTGACATGAACATTTTCCAAAATACTATGTTAATTCTTTCAAAATACTACGTTCTCTCTTTTTGTTAAAAAGCACCCCAACAAATCAGTACCTTTAGATATATTGCTTCTAGGTACCTATATACCTGTATCCAAGTTTTATCTTAGGTAGCTTCAAAAATTTCAAAACTTACCCTTTCACTTATACTGCAAGGACACTTAATTCTTTTTATTTGAAAACTGTTTCTAGGAAAAGGTTTTTAGATGTGTGTGTGTGTGTATATATATATCTGTGTGTGTATATATATATGAAATGTACCAGATCATTCAAAATAATAATTTAATAATACTGAATTGACTCTGGGAAGAAAATGTGATATAAATTAGCAATAGTAAAAAATAACCTATTTCCACTACTTTCAAAGTATTAACTACTGAGTAATGAAACAATTATGCTCATAACTTGAATTCTCTTTTCAGGGTTTCTGTAGGGTATTACAATATTATTCAACAAATATAAGTCTATTCTTAACTTTGCTTGGAAATACTTTCCTTTTCAGAAGGTATGTTGCTATCAAGAAATATTACACATATAATCTGTGTCAAAGCTATTTCCTTCCCAGAGCTAAAACACTAGACAGTGCCTACATTGCCAAATAGAATAGGTCACATTACCCTGTAAGTACAGAAATGTGCAAGAGGAAGAAACTTCCAAGGAATGCCTCACAAAGTCTGCATCAGGAAATCCATTACTCCTCTACAGTGATAAAAGTTTGTGCCTTTTTGGGGGCTCTGTGTGGAGCACTGATGCAATGTACAGATTAATCTGATTATAAGAATTCATGGAATAGTGAAGGTGGTGGCCTGAGTTTTCTCTCACTGTTGAACATACCACAGGTATGTATAAAAAGCTGCTGCAGAGTTCCCCTCCAGACTTGGGAAGCACTAAAAATTAAAACTAAGATTGTGCCCATAGTTCTAATCTTCTAACAGAGAGTTTGCCCTTCTTCTTATAATTTCCTGTACTCATTCCCTCAAACTAATGAAGTTTGTCCTGACATTTATTTTACTATAGCTCTTGATTTAGAGCCATTACCACAAATATTTTCTAGGCTTTGTCAGCACTGTCATTGCAAACTCCACGCTACATTTATGTTGTGCCAAAATCCAGCACTTAGATTCTTTCATTATTTGTCACTTGCATGCTGAGTTGCAGCTCCGTGTAGATGGGTACCCACCCATGAAGTTGCTATTGCAGAGCAATGGATATTAACTGAGTGGAGATTTACCTGTGAGACATTACCTTCAAGGCATACAAGAACGTTTTGTTTTAAAAGGTGTACTGCTAAATTAGGCACTTCTCAATGAGATTAATTAGTTTTCCTAAGTGAGATATGAAAGTCTGACAAAACTAGGTAATTTTTTTCCTCATTATGTATTTGCTTTTCCTATTTTCAAATTTTAACAGTTCTGAAGAGAGCTCTTCCCAACTCTTTTTTTCATTTCTTTACTCAGGTTACTTCTTTTATGAAAATGAGAAATCTAAACAGGTACTCTTCCCAAACTGAATTCTTCATTGGATTGCTCTGCTTTTCACTGACTGAATTATCAGGAGAATTTCTGTCCCTCCTGTATCAGTCTTATCAAACCAATTAGCTGTGGACCGTGCTTACAAGGCACAAGCTACAGCCAACTCATCAGTTCTGGGACTGAAGGCTGATCTGCACTGTGTGTCTTTTCCTATGAATTCTCTCATACCAGTGAGATCAGAATCAAGATTAACTTCACAGTGAGTTGGTATCTCTGTGCCATATACTCAGACAAGAAACTAAGCTGCATCAGCTACCCTACAACTGCTGCCATCCTATTTCCAGCCATGGCAGGCAGTGTTTGACCTCATCCTGCATGTCCCATCACAACTCAGGAGATCACCTGATGTTCCAGCCAGGCTCCAGAGTGCCATCATTGATGACTCATAGGTTATACATTTGATCAGAAGGCAATTCAGCTGGCAACAATCATCACAGTTTGTAGCCCTCAGATGTCACTGAACCAGGAATATGGCCAAATTTTACGAGGCTACTGGAAAGACCCATCTATAAAAAAACTCTGCCTAAGCAGTGAGGACATCGATCCATGGTCTCTTATGGCTCTGTGTGTTCCCAGCCCTTCCCATGCCTCCTTCCATGGCCTTCATGATATTCTCCATATGCCCACTGGCACATGTGGATTGACACCAGCCTAAAACTGCCCACACCAAAGTTGTCAGCCTTTCTCTCAATAATGGAGATCTCTCTCCTCTATTTAGGGACCAGTCATAATCAGATTTTTAAGAACTTTGACCCACTATGAATCTCAATTTCTCTTAGAAATGTGAGCCTTGTTGAAAAAATTGAAAAAAATACTAGAAAGGAAAGAAGAACATACAGAAAAGGCAGTGTATATGCTCTTTTTTTAGCTTCTTTTTCTTTAGGAAAAAAGGCTAAAAATCTTTAAGTTATTATATATATATCTTACCTATGTATGTTTTGAAAAAATAGGAAAATTAGTAGATTTTGAACTATATTTTTCCATGTTATACGGACCATCAAGTTTCCATCATGAACACACCAGTGACATCACTGATATTTTACTTTTGTACAGTGGGAACAGAACCCAGACAAGACTGGACAAATGCATCAAACAGTAACAGGCCATATTGCTTAGGCATGTGTTTGGCTCTGATTACACTTTGTGTGTAATAAATAACTTGAATGGTAGACTCTGTGAAGAAACAAATGGACCCTGTAAGACAATATTCTTGGCTATACCAACATCAAATATTGAGAACCTAACTGTGAAAAAAATGTGGCATACCACATCAAATGTGACAAGCAATGTATTAATCAAATAGACTGGTCACAAGTTTACTGTGTGAGCTATGGAAACAGGTCACATACTACTTTTGTGTAGTTTTTAGAAGGAACTCTGAGTATGTCTCCCACTCTCCTTCATTTGTTCTGTCAGCAACACTTGTCTCTTTGATGTCCAATTGCAAATTGTCTGTATAATGCAATTTTGCTGGTACCCACTACTCCTGAACTCTACTTTATCAAACCAAATTGGTAATTACTGATCTGAAGTTAAAATTCTGGATTCACTTCTCAACAAAGGTGTTATAAATCCTCAGATAACACTAAATCTTGTAGGTGACACATGACCCTTCTGAAAAAACAATTCATAAACTTGCAGTCCCTGTCAGAATCTAGTAACTACAAACAATTCAGAGGAGGAGATAACAATAAAAAGTGGCATCCCATCCAAAAGATGGTAAATGAAACAGTTGTTAGTAGAGAGAAAAGCACAAGCAACAGTGCAATCATCTATGTCAATTTGAAGAGGGCACAGTTTAGTATTAAATGTTATACATAATATCAAGAAGGTGAAAACAAAGAAAAATACAACAAGAAAAGGTTTCTTCAGTGAATATGAGGATAAAGGTCACAATGAATATAAGAACTAGTAAAGTCATCACTGCGAAGCAGTTACAGAAGAGGAAATCAAGTAAGTGAAGAAATTGCCTTTTAGAAATGTTTCTATGCTTTTATTACAGAATCAGAACCAAGTGAAATTTATATCTCAGGGGTTTTTTCACATTTATTGCTATGTAAATTGCTAATGTTTCAACTGGAAAAAAACCTCCAGCTCTTAGTGTAGGTGAAAGGGGAGGAAAGCACAACATTTCTAAAATAGGAACTTCTGTATTGCACCAAGCTCTGGAACAAAATCTCACCACTGGGGCTCATGTCAAACTCTTACAGCTACCAACATAATTGAAAAGGTTAATCTTCCTAAAAAGAAGACAACTTTCACTGAACTACTGTAAAGGGCACTTCTCACCATTTCCTCCCAGCTCCTCTTGGCTGCCATCAGTAGATCCTATATAGCTGATGTGCTGCAATATGCAGTGGGCTTTAAAGCCTTTTCCACAGGGACTACTTTTATTATTGCATCATGTAATTAAAAGCAGAATAAATTTTGGTGCACATTGCACTGACATGTATCTGAGATAGGAAAAATGTGTTACAGCAGAATTATTGATATGATCCATTCAGTTCCTCAGAGATACACCTGGTATTGGCCTCACACAATTACTACAATCTCTATTTTTGCTTCTAGAATACAGGTTGTATTCATAGTTGTACTACACCATGCTAAACATTACATGTTAGAGGTCTGCAGTGGAGAATACACATTTGTTCATAAGATGCTCTTGAGATTTGAGCAATCAGTATGGAAACAAAGATTTCCTGGTGGCTTCACAAATTTTTTGGTTCACTTTTGGTTTACTGACTCACACTAGACAATAATGAGAAACTGTCTCCACTTACAGTCAAAGAGAAATCTGCTTTACAGCCACAGAGAGTGATAATATTCAGATTTGAAAGTGAAGCCAGTTTAAGATCAATAATCAAATCTGAAAGAAGACTCTGAAAATTTGAACATAGCTCTAATGATATTAGAATAACAGTGTGTGAAATCTAACTCCAAGATAGCTGAAGTCCCCTGAGTTTATGCGTATAAGACCAAACATAAGAAAGAAATTTCTTACTATGAGGGTGGTGAAACACTGGCATGGGTTGCCCAGAGAGCTGGTGGATGTCCCATCCCTGGAAATATTCAAGGTCAGGTTGGACAGGGCTCTCAGCATCTGATCTAGTTGAGGATGTCCCTGCTCATTGCAGGGTTGGTGGGACTAGATGACCTTTAAAGGTACAAGGACACATCTACTTAAGCATTACTGTCATTAAAATAAAATAAACTCATCAGATTCGCAGGTTTCAGCTGGGAGAGAGTTAATTTTCTTCTCAGTATCTGGTACAATGCTGTGTTTTGTATTTAGTATGAAAATAATATTGATAATACACAGATGTTTTAGATGTTACTTAGTAGTAACTACTTTAAGCCAGTGGCTTTTCAGTGTGTCATGCTCTGCCGGTGAGGAGCTGCACAAGAAGTTGAGAGAGAGCATGGCCAGGACACAGGGATCTCCCACACCACAAAATGTCATGCCCAGTATATAAACTGGAGGAAGCTGGCTCAGATTTCTGCTCGGGGACAAGCTGGCCATCCATCAGCAGGTGGTGAGCAATTGTATTGTTCATCACTTTTTCTTTATTTCTATCTTTTTTGTTGTCTTCCTTTTCATTACACGATCATCATCAATATTATTGGGGCTTTGTTATTATTAATATAAATACATCTATAAATATTATTTCAATTATTAAACCGTTCTTACCTCAACCCACAGGCTTCACTTTTTTCCAACTCTCCACCCTATCCCACTGGGGCAGAGGTGATGTGCAGTGGGGTAAGCTAGTGGCTGCATGGTATTTAGTTGAAGGCTTGGGTTAAACCATGATACCAGTTAACTCAGCACTTTTTTCTTGAGGCTAGGAAAGTCAGTTGATCATTGCCATTGCTACTTAAAAGTAGTGCCTGAGATGCACTCTGATACTCCAGTGACAGAAGTACACAAAGTCTAAGACAGGTAAATAGATTTTCTAACTGAAATCTAAAATATTATCAGGTTTTCCAGAAGATGTGATGTTAGTCCCAAGGGCAATACAGTGATGGGAAGACATTGCTTGACGTTATAAATCCCATACAGTTTTTCATTTCTGTCCATTTCACCTCCATTGTAATATGACCCATCCACATGCAGAGAATTGAATGGAAAGGACTTTTTACCAGGAAGATTTGCACACAGAAGAAATGAAACGCACTTTCTTTGTTAACTCTGTGAACAATGGATGATCTTTCCTGGAACAGTGACTAACTAGACACTACTGAATCCAGACATTAAGTCATGAACATTTCACAGTATTTTCAGAAATGGGCAAGCAAATGTAGGGGCCAGAAACTTTGCAAGTAGATGACATCACAGTTCCATCTTTGAGCTTCCATCTCAATTAGTTGTTAGTTGAATGTCCAGAAACGCATGCACTTGTTTTTTCTTTTAAACTATGAGTTATATAAAACAGGAATAATTTTTTTTTCAAAATAGGAATCTGGCCTTTTATACATTTAATTCTCCACCTGCCTTAATTACTCTCCTGAAAAATATTTTTTAGTGTGAAGCTTTATAATAGAAATTGGTTTTAATTTTTACAGTGTCTATGACACAGCATTACCATTCATCATGTAGGAAAATGTTACCTTCAAGCAAAATCTTCACTTGGAGTGTGGAATACAAATACACTTAATGATTCTGCTGTTGTTATTGTGGTTTAGTGAATTTTATTTCAATTCAAAATCTCATTTATTGTCCCTTTCATACAAAAAAGGGACAGAGGGAATGGCTTGTTGTGAATTCCTTCCTGCTTTTCCCGAGGTTTATCACCTTGGGAAGATCCAGGGAGGAACAGGCAAACTGCAGCAGACCCGAGAGAAATTCTCCTTAGCATGAGAAAGGAGAAAAAGGCCTCAGGCCCTTGCAATTTTCAGCCTGTGGCTTCAATGAAGCCCACAAGTCCCCCTTTTAGTTTTAAAAGAAAAAAGGAGGTGTTTGCTGTCCTCCTTAGGATCCTTGTCGGAGGGGAGCAAACACATCCCTGGAGATCCGTGGACACTTGAAGCATCCAGGGAAACCTTCGCACCTGATGCTTCCCAGCAACTTACTTCTAATACAATAGGAAAGAAACCCGCCACCATTCGCCAGACCCGTGATTTCCAATATAAAATTTATGTAACAATGTCCAAAGACTGAAAACAGTTCCAAAGAAACAAAAGAGTTCATCCTCTGCTGGTAGAGGGACCATCTGGCTGGCGGTCGGCCTGTTGGTCAGCATCCAAAGGCTGTGCCTCGGCTGCATTCTGTCTCTGATGTCGCAGGTCAGGGCGGACACATCTCGCAGGCAGCCAGCGTACCCCGGTATCTGTTGAGACGCAAGCATACCCACGGCCCCAAACGATGAGTTCATGCGGGCCTTCCCACTTGTTCGTGGTCAAGTTCCGCATGAACACCTTCGCTCGGGGCAAGCGTATCTCATCTGCAGCCTGTAAAGAAGTAAAGTGATTCACAATAACAGGATTATTGGAATCTTGTGGCACAGTGAAGTGATTGATGGTATATAAAGCTTTTTCTAGTCGGCTGTGTGGTGTTTCACCAGCCATTCCCCTTTTTTGTTTTTAATTAAAAATTTGCTTCCATGCGCACCCCCCAGGCTGCCAACACATCTCGTCCCCAGAGGTTGATAGGGGCTGCAGTGATGTATGGTCGGACCGTGGCTGTCTGCCCTTCCATATTTCTGATCAACACAGGCCTCTGACTCACAAAGGTCTGTGTTGTGCCCCCCAAGCCTGCAATGGCCTGACCCAGAGGGGCCACAGGCCATGTGGGAGGCCAGGCAGAGAGTGAGATCACTGTTACATCCGCCCCAGTGTCCAGCAAACCTCTGAGTTGAGTCTGAGACGGGTTGGCACCTGAGAGAGTCAGAGTACACATCATTTGTGGTCGCTGATCCGAGACATTCATTGTCCAGAAAACCTGTGGTGGTCCTGTGGATCCAAAGCAACCGTCTTTGCGATTTTGCTGATCAACCCTGAGAACAGACGAATAGAAAGGCACCAATTGGGCAATTCGAGTTCCCTTTGGGATAGTGACAGGAGGAGAAGGCGTAGAAACCATGGCATAGATTTGACCTGTGAAATCAGCATCAATGACCCCGGGGTGGACAAAGATTCCCTGGAGGGTGGCACTGGACCGCCCTATGAGCAGGGCACTCAGGCCTTTGCCCAAAGGTCCAGTGGCATCCAGAGGGATCTTGTGTACACCAGTCGAGTCTAAGATGACTGTGGCTGCGGTGTATACATCCACTCCGGCTGACCCCCGGGTGCTGGCTGAGTGCTGGCTGAGGAAGCCTGGGGTACTGTTTCTATCTGAGCGCTGTACCCCCAAGCGCTCCCCTGCCCGTTTCCCTGGCCAGGAGGAGGGTTTTTTGATCTGCATTGGTTTGCATAGTGTCCTGGCTTTTTGCACTTGGCACACAAAAAGGTAGGCTTCTTGCCTTTAGGTTTTCCCTGTTTATAATATCCACCTCCTGACATCTTTTGATGCTGCCACATGGCAGCTGCCAGGGCAGAGATCTGATGATCTATAGTCCCCACTTTTGAACATGCCTGTATCATGTCAGTTAGTGAGGGATCTCCTGGTAGAGACTGTATAATTTTTGCACAGTCAGCATTGGCATTATCTTTGGCTAGCTGTTTACACAACATCTGCCTGAGAGCATCATCTTCGACCTGTTTCTCTAGGGCTGCAGCCACCTTTTCTACAAATTGTAGGAATGGTTCGTTAGGACCCTGAGTAATCTTCACATATTTTGTTTTAGGAGCTGCAGCTTCTATTGTTTTTATAATTGCTGCGAACCCTATTTTTTGGCATTGCTCAAGAATAGGAGGGGGCCAAGATGCTTGGAGGTCAGGGTTAGAGAAACGAAATGTACCCATCAAAACCTCTCGGCCTATTGCATACCTAGGGTCATCCTGGGGCAGCCCCATATTGTCTGCAGCAGCCCTATCAGCCATTTGTGCCCAGGTGTCCTCAAACACTCTGAACTGCACTGGCTGAAATAGCACCTGTGCTATATGCCTTATATCATAAGGTGCTAACAGGTCTGTATTTAATACTCTAAGAATCTGCATGACCTGGGTGGAACCGAGTCCAAAGCGTGCTACCTTATCTTGTATATCTTGGACAACACGCCAAGCAATTGGGTCATGCCGGTCGAGTTGACCTTGCGCCCCTTTGAAGACGGGAAAAGCCTGAGCCCCTTCCGTCCCCCGGGTGTCCCCATCACTGCTTTGCGACAGGTCATCCCCGGGGGCCGGGTAGGGCCCCGCGGGGTCACCCTGGACGCTTCCCTCCATCTGGAAAACTCCTTTTCTTGGCATTCCCACCTTCTCTAAGAGGTCCCAATCCCCGTTTTGCAATGCCCGCAACCTGACAGCCTCCCAAATTACGCGGGGGTTTCTGCCGCGATTGCTGGCCGAAGGGACACCACGCCTCCGGCGGGGATGTTGTGGTTCGTCGGCGTCTGTGGTGCTGGAGTGGGATGACGAAGGCGGCGACTCCTGCCCCACGGAGGATGTCGCGGCGGTCTCCGATCCCGTTGAGACAGGGCCGGCCGCGGAGGCAGGAGCGGCGACCTTGTTTGGGGCCCGCGCGGCAGGACACGCCCCTAGAGACGAGGAGGATCCCGGCGGCGTCCCGGGAGGGTTGGTGGGGGGACCCGAAGCTTCCGGGATCGTGGGCCGTGACGTCAAGCGTCGCGCAGGGGGTAGCGATAGCCCCGCCCCTGCGGCCGGCTGCCCCTGCCGTCTTTGGTCTGGGGGGGGGCCCGCCGGCAGCCAGGGACCCATTCTCGCTGCCGGGCCATTCGCGATGCGCCGCGGTTCATCGGGGATGGTGACATAGGGCACAAACGCCTCCCAGATGGCCGTCGCGATCGCGAACGTGACTTGCTCCACTACCTCCAGTGTAATAGCTGGCTTTTGCACTGTCTCTGCCGTTACCGCCCTCCGGGGAAAGGACGCCGCGCTATCTTGGGGTGCGAGCGGGAGGGGCTGTCCTGACTTCGGGGGGTTCTCGGAGCAGTCATCGGACTCGCCCTCGCTCCGTTCAAATCTCGCCTCATCCTCCACAAAACTCTGATGAATAGTCCCCCAGGTAGTAAGCAGCGGGCACACTGAAACATCTCCTTTATGGAGAGCTGCACACAACAGATTCCCCAGCTCTTTCCAAACGTCCATTGAAAAAACTTCTCCTTCCTCCTCTGAAAAACCGCGCTCCTTTGCCCAAGCTAGCAAGGCAATCAAATCTTTATCTGGGATTTGGATGTCTAAGTCCTCTAGAACATCCCTCCATAATGAGATAATAATTTCCTCTTGTTTGGATAGATTGTTCCCCATTTTAGAATTTTTCGCCTAGCCGCTAGTTTGGAGGAGGGAGGGGGGGGGGAAAACACAGTACCTTCTCTCCGCGGAAAGAGGAGCGGTCGCTAGGGCGCTCGCAGTCCGGGGTTGCCGGGGCTCCGATTCGGCGGCAGCGCTCGCGGTCCAGGGCTCCGCGGTCCCAGTTCGCGCTGTCCTGGCGAAAGATGGTCTCGGCTCCCGTGAAGGACGATCTCGGTGGAACCTCCAATTGTCGTTATACGCGATACGGCCGCGGAGAATAACGACAATGACTCCTCCAGCTAGCAGCAAAGAGAAGCAACTTTATTGTGAAGGCGAACCACTTTTATAGTGTGGATCGCTGAAGAAGAGAGGAACGGCCGTCCATTGGATAGTAGAAGAAAACAGAATAGTGTCTATGACACAGCATTACCATTCATCATGTAGGAAAATGTTACCTTCAAGCAAAATCTTCACTTGGAGTGTGGAATACAAATACACTTAATGATTCTGCTGTTGTTATTGTGGTTTTAGTGAATTTTTATTTCAATTCAAAATCTCATTTATTGTCCCTTTCATACAAAAAAGGGACAGAGGGAATGGCTTAGTTGGAGTTTCATTTCCTTAGTGGTGGTAAAACCAGCACACTGAGCTACAAGCTGGCCACAAAATATACTGACAATTTAAAAGACACATGTTTGGTAAAGTCATGGCTTTAGCAAGAATTGAGAATTAATCATAGCACCGTTGAGATGACACTGTATTTCATTATCTGAAGAATCGAGTTCAAGATTTATCTCTCTGTGTCATAATTCACTGGTTTATAGTATTAAACTGAATGTATTTGAAGTACAGACTACGACAGGCAATAATGGAGTATGTTTAACTACAAACTGTGACAGGCAATAACCACTCTCTGGTTATCAGGGAAGTCTTATACTCCTAGAAATCTTGAAACACTAGTGAGAGAGATTAGCACGAGTGTATAAATCTAGTGGAGATGTCTGCATTAGTCTATCCTCACATGACAGGGACAAGATAAATTTCAGGCTGTACCTATCATGAATTTAACCTCTGACAACTTTCTTGTTAGGGCACAACAAATATTAAATAGTTAGTTACAGGTCTCCTTGGACACCAGTGAGAGACAGCAGAGTAAATACTCATGAAGAAGTGGTAACAGTAAAAACAGAAGTAATAAAATCCATGAAGCATCTTAAAATTGCTCTAAGTGTATAAACATCTAACTCAAGTCCTTTGTATAGCCTTCCACTTAATAGTTCAGAATATCATGCACTGTGAAAAGCATGAGGAAAAAATAAAACAGCATAGAAATGTATAAACAGCAACTTTTCTGTATGCCTTTTTCATATAATATTTTAATTTAACAGGAACTCTAGCTTAACTGGAAACTTAGACATTTTGTAGTATTTAACCTTAAGTGCTTTGAAAAGAAACTGCAAACAGTAATCTACTTATTCTTTCCATGTTGAGAAATGACTGTGCTGGGACAGGGCTACAACCAGCCCAAGTGCTTCATCCTCTTAATCTAAAATTTGCAAGCAGTCTAAGTAACTTTGAAAAGATCATTTTAATATTTAAATAGCCACTTACCACATCAAGGCCATAAGCCTAGCCAACAATTGCTAACAAAAATACAAATTTAGTAACATTATAAAATACTAAATTATAAAGACCAAATTGACAAAAATAAACTCATTTAGACAAAAACTCAGTTTTATCTCTATCATGCTAGAAGAAGCATGCAGCATGTCTTTTTTTTTTTTGTTAAGTCTAATTCTCTCCCAACTGAACTTCTGAAACATCCAGATCTTGACCTCACTTGCAATGGGACAACGAGCTGTTCGAGCAAGATGCTTTTTGAATCTTTTGAAAATGCAGTCCTTTGTGACAGAAAGCATTGAAACAAAGGAATGCATGTTGCCGAGCACTTTTCAAGTATTAAATGCTGCTTCTTTTTTCTAGCTGCCCAGTATTTCAAATAAACTATAAAACAAGTACCAGAAAAATATAAAATAGAAAAATATACAGGGATCTGATAAAAACTAAGCAAATCCAGTAATTCCTTTTTCCTTCTTTTGTTTCGGAATCATGACTAGGTGAAACTAAGGAATTTTCATGCATGTATCTTAGTTTTTCTTTATCTTGCAAAAGATTAAGTAGTTGATTACTTTTCTGAAGGTTTTTTTAATGCATTCCTGCCACTGGGATTGCTTTTTATCACTCATTCAGGTTCATCTACAGCATTCTTCCATTTATTGCTACCTGAAATTTTATATGCAAGAAACTCTGCAATAACTTCATTTGCATTCTTAAGAATTTTTATTTTCTTTTCATTTAGCTTTCTTTCCTTTCTATATTTTTCTCCATCACCCATTGAGGTTTTTATTGCTAGCAAAACACTTACATGAAGTATACCACCATAAACTTACATGTAGCAACCACCCCGTTTCACAAATACACGTGAAACAGATAACACCTCTATAGAAAACAAGATATATGCATCCAAGTTGTACTGTACCCTGTAAATGCAGTTTGGTAACTGTCACTGTCTGTCTGGGTCTCCTGATCCTGAGGTCCCACAGCAGGACATGTAGATGGTTTAGAGTCCGTGTTTCTCCCAGCCCCAGCGCCAAGGAATAATGCAGGAGGCTGTTCTCTGAAGTTTTCCATGGTTGTTTATTGTTTCTTATCTAAGGAATATTTCTCTAGCTGACAGCAGTCTGTCCAGCTTGTTGTTCACGGCAGAAAAAGCCTCGACTCTGGGCTGGGCTTATCTTTTATACTCTAAACTATGTATCCAATATTTACAACTACTTTCCAATACACTACAATTTTATTAAACTGTCCAGTTCTGTCCCAGTCAATCAAATGATCCCAGCATGCCATCTAACATGGATAGTATGGAGAAGTAGAAGACAGATACCACGCCCCAAATCCTCCATGTTAGCTAAAAACCTTCTAATATAAACATTCTCAGAAAGCCACCTTTTCTACATTCTAAGTCTAATTTATACTCTACTTATTTTTGTGACTTGTAATTCTTCCTGCAATATTGGCTAATTTCTCTAGGGACCCAAGTCTACACAGATGGACTTGTCTTGAGCTTTTCTTTCCCATGTCCTACCACTGAGCCATGAACAGGTTCATCCCAGGAATCCTACAATTGCGTTCATAAAATGTAGAGCGGTGGGCAGTGGGAATGGACATGGCTGTGTCACCTACACAAGAACGATACCCCATGCTGGCTCGGCTTATATCTTCTGCCAGGGATTTCTCTGATGGGTGACAGTACTGTGCTAGCAAAAGTTGCTTTGCTCAGGCTCGCAGGTTTCTCCAGTGGTGCTCCCCAGCCTGAGGAAAGAGCTCCCATGGGCAGGAAGGCTTCACACTGTTCCAACAGAGACAAAGCAGAGCCCCCGAGCCTCACCTCTCTCTCTTCATTACAGAGCATATGCATGGAGTGTAAATCAACTAATTCACCAGGGAAATTATTTTCTGTGTCATTTAATTTTCTACAGCCTCTCCTTCCAGAAGTCTGAAAAGGCTGGTATTGAGTAAACAGGCAAAAAATAATTAACCTCTCTCACCTTCCAATTGTTCAACTGTGGCCATCCTCCCTTTTATCTGGCTACAAGGAATAGGTTCATGGAACAACTTTTCTACAGTTTACCACTGGTCACCGCATGAGACATTATGAGATCTACTGATGCAGAAAGAACTTGTAATTAACTACCTGAGATCTTCAAAAACTGAGATAAAGGGTCAGAGATGAGATCTCAGCCCTTATCACAAGTTTGGAAAAGATTACCAGCTCAGTGACAGAGCCAAACCTCCTGCTAGTAACAGTTCACTCTAGAAGGATCTAATTCTTAGTCATTATTTTTCACATGAAAATTCTATTATGCTGCTCTGATGAATACCTTGAATGAATGAAGGTTTGCTTTTCTAGTAACCTAATTGCAGAGATTTCTACATATTCACAGGTAATGAGTGATGCAAGTCACAAAATAGCTGTCTGCCTCTAAGCACCTTTTAACTGTATTTTATCTGAAGCAACCTTGCAAAACTGAAATGGCCAAATACTCTCCAGGAGATTACAATGTCTGAAAAGTACTATGCAAGACATACCTTTGGTAAGCAGGCTTTTTAGACAATGCACTTTTCTTTGCTTTAAACCAAGCATTATTTCGCAGGATATAGAAACACTGTGCAGAATGCACTCCGGAATACTCAAAAAAAGGAATACTCAAGTCACAGCTCAAAATTGCATTGCACTGCAAGAGGAAAACTAAGGTTTCTGATCTAAGAAAATGAAGAGTTCTAATCTACATTCCATGATAGGGTAACTTTCTTAGCATAATTAGACTACATTGCTGTAGCTAGATTTACTCCCATAGGAATGTGAGCTTGTTTAGCAGTATATCTTCAGCCTGTTCACCAGGACAACATGAGGACAGACTCTTATCCCACCACGTTTGCTGTGTGACCGACTACGACTACAGAAATGTTTTCCCCGCTGAACTCTAGTGGCTTGCCTCTCTCCCATGTGTGAAACTTGTTAATTTGCTTTATCCTATGGAAACTTCACAGATGGCAAATACCAATTACTAAACTGTTTGCAGATACTGTTGACTTGATACATGTTTGTTCAGCATGCAACTGTGGTGAGTGATTTAGGATGATCCTGCCCCTGTGGTTTTGCCTTCCACTCAGATTGAAAGAGGTTGCCGTTATTCCTTCATGGGCAAAGTGTCTGACTGGATTCTGCCTGAAGCAGTTGTGGAAGTACTTACCAAAACAACCCATAGGCTCAGGGTAATAGCTTTAAATGTGGATATTGGCTGCTATTTTTCATCTGGAATATTTCAAGGTCAATTTTGGGGAAATCAGAACATACACAAAATAATCCACAAATATATGCACTTTATGTCATGTCTAGTCCTATGTGAAGCAACTGTCCGAAAGAACCACAGATTTATGTGCTATGGACTTTTTGCATGTACCACCCATGCCAGGGACTCAGTTCCTCAGCAGTAATATGGATGAATATTATTGCAATCACACTCGCAAAACAGTGGGACTTCAGCATGTTTCACATAAGGAGTAACCAAGAGCAGGTCTCTAATTTTGGGATGTGAAAAGAATATATTTTAATAGCCCCATAACAGATGCTAGAACAAATGATGATTAAAGACAAACCTAGTTCCAGTTCATACCCTGGTTCAAAAGTGGATGGAAGCTCAGGAAAATGGCCGCATACAATCCTTACAGGTCTGCAGAACTGTATTTCAGTGAAGGAAATTTCTCTAAAGCAACTTGGCATCACTTTTGTGGAGCTGTTTTAAGAGCTTACATGTCCAACACACCTGCTGCATTTCAGAGATGCAGCATACTTAATGGTTATGGGAGGCACTCATGAAACACACTTTCCCATCAAAACACAGCTTTTCATTTTAGAGGCTCTACAATCGTAGAATTGCAGGATTGTTTAGGTTGAAAAACATCCTTAAGGTTGTCAAGTCCCACTGTCAACCCAGCACTGCCAAGTCCACCACTGAACAATGTCTCTGAGTGCCACTTCTGTACTTTTGAATCATTTAAACAGTTCCAGGAATGGTGACTCAGCCACTTCCCTAGGCAGCCTCTTCCAATGCTCGACAAACCCTTCTGTGATAAATTTTCTTATTATTATTCAGTATAACTTACCCTGGTGCAACTTGAAGCATTTCCTTTTGTCCTCTGACTTGTTACCTGGGTAAGAGACTGACCCCCACCTGGCTACAAGTTCCTTTTCAGATCATGGAGAGCGATAAGGTCCCCCTGCTGTTTCCTTTTCCTTAGGCTGAACACTCCCAATTCCCTCAGTCATTCCTCATAAGACTTACTACATTCCAGGATACATCCCTAAATCAGCAACCATGCTTCCATATGATCACATACTAAGTATTTGGCTAATTAACTCATAACTCCACTAAACTTCAGAAAAGCACAGATTTTGAGCACTCCTGTGGTTTTACTTGACAGTGGATATTTCTCCCAACTTCACCATTCCATCTAGTCTACTGACCCTTCATCACAGCAGTACAGTCAGTAGCATGGATGGAGAGTTGCACCTTGCTGCTTGATGGAAAAGTTGTACAACAAACAATTTTGTACCATGCCTAAAAAGTAAAATTGTTAGACAAACAATTCACGAAGACATTGCTGCCACTAGATGGCAAAAAGTGCCCATGAAATCAGTAACACTTTTTTGAGAGCACAACTAACAGTCTCTTTGGCTCAGGGGAGTTCTCTCCTTCATAGGGAAACAGGCAGGAAGGCAACAGACAGCACAAAAGTCCTGCCTGAGTACATACTGTGTCGTTTGAAAATTTGCACTGTATCCCACGCTGTCTAATTCTCCATTGCATCAAGCTAAATAGAGGGAAAAGAAAAAAGCTGTTGCTGGAGGAGCCCCAAAAGCTGTTCAGGGAAGCTTTAGAGACAGTGTACAACAGAGTTCAGAAATCTGGGCAAGAGACTATGAAGTTGTGAGGATAGTGAAAGAGGAGGAACATAAGAAAATCCTTAACCATTTGAAAGGATTTATTCCAGAAGTCTTCTTGTTGACTTGTAGGGTTATGGGACACACCACATGATTTGAACAGACTTAAATAACACAAAATAACCTCACTTACACTAGGCCTGGAGACAAACAACACTGTGGGAGTCACTTGGAAGAAAACACTGGCATCAAACACTAATTACCATAAGTATGGTGGTGTAAGTTTTCCAAACATACTGGGGAACAGATCTCCCTACATAGTTCCCCCATCTATACAGCATCATCTCCTTTTAACACTGGGCTGTCATTACAACTCTGTGAACACAAACTGAGATGTCCCTGAGGGCTGAATGACTGCAAGGGTCACAAGTTAATTAATATGGCAGCAAGGACTTATGCCATATGTCCTGGCAGGTCTGCTACAAAGGACCATATTAGTGGTGAGTTTCATTTATTCTGACACAGTGCTACAGACAGAGCGCACTCATGCGGGTTTTGCATCCCCTAATTTTCTTCATGTCAAAACCCCCTAACTAATACTTCGGTTTAGAAGACTTCGCAACACCTTGCAAAACACAATGACGCAAGAAAGAGCAAACTGAAGCCACCCAGAAAGCAAGTGCAGATCTCTGGGCCTTCACTTTCTGTTGTGACAGGGACAAAGAGAGGCGAGTTTTATGCGGGGGAAATATGAATTCTACAAGAATTAAAAATCAAAAGGGAAGGGTTACACAGTAGAGGGGAATGTCATGTGTCAGGCGTTCCGGGAAGTCTGTGCCTCTCAAGTACCTCAGCCAACGGGGACAAAGAGAGGGAAAAGCAGCCGGGAAAATAGGATAAAAAGGGAGGCTGCGTCCTCCAAACTTTGAGAGATCCCAGGGGAATGCTCCATGGCCTCTCCCTTTATTCGAATAAAGCAAAAAGGACTCTTCTGTCTCCTTTTTGGACATAAACCTCTGGTGTTTGTGGATTAATTTTCCGTACAGGGGGCCCGCCGAGGCCGCCCTCACGGCCGCGCCCGTGCCCGTGCCCTACGTTGATGCCCTCGGTCGTTCCCCGCGTGCCGCTGGCCGTTGCGGCGCCGCAGTCACGTGTTGCCGCGGTTCTCTCGTTGCTCGTGGTTATGTTGGTGCCGCGGTTCTGTTGTTGCCCGCGGTTCTCTCGTTGCTCGTGGTTCTGTTGGTGCCGCGGTTCTCTCGTTGCTCGTGGTTATGTTGGTGCCGCGGTTCTGTTGTTGCCCGCGGTTCTCCCGTTGCCCGGACCCGGCGCTCAGAGCTGCCCAACCCTCTCTGGGAGAAGCAGCTCACTCCGCGTTGGGAGCACTGCGCGTCCTTGCCACCCTCTGGGAGGCTCCTGGCCGCAGCCACCGCGCGGGGCGACTTGATCCACCGTGTGCCTAGTGCCTGTCCCCTTCGCTTCCCTGCCATCCCCACCCGACTGCCAGCACCGCGCCGGGTGCTTTCTTCTGCTGGGTCGCCCCCAGCAGGGCCATGGCGTGGCGCGGCCTGCAGAAGAGAGTCACGGGGCTCTTCTGCAGCAGGCGACAGCAGTCGCCCGCCAGTAGCCCGTCTCGGCGGCCCTGTGCCACCACCAGCAGCGCTGCCTCTGAACCCAAGGAGAAGGCCCAGGGCAGGCTGCACCGCGCGGCTGCCCGCGGCGACCTGGCCTGGCTCAGACGGTGGCGCTGGTATTACAAGACAGTCGGCATCGACCCGCCAGACCAGCAGAGGCGGTGAGTTCTATGGGCCACCGAGGGGACACCTTGCCTGCTTCTGGCAGGCGCTGCTGCGGCATTTTCTGAGCCGAGCTCCACTAGTCCTCGGCAGGCTTCTCGTAAGGGAAAGGCAGAATGAGAGCATCAGCATGGTGCTGATGACCAACGCCCCCCCCCCTCCCCCCAGCAGCTTTGGATGCCATGTGGAAGCAGCGCTCTTAAGGCCGTGGGTGGGATCGCGTTCAAGCTAATGGCTTGAAAAGCGAGGTATGTCCTGTCAGCTGGACAGGAGTGAGCTCTGGAGCTTTCCACGGCTTGGAGCTGCCTTCTCGGCTCAAGCACTGTTGGAAGTGCATGCTGCCGGCCTTTGCCGTGCTCTCTCTGTAGGGCTGTTCGCAGCTGCTTGGACCTCACCCTTTCTCTTCTGCCCGCTGGCTGATGTAGCTGCAGCAAGTGGGAGGAATAGAGGCTGGGCAGGCTCCCCAAGGCTGTGTCAGGACACTGATTTTATTATCATCACAGCAAACGAGGCTGTGTTGACACTATCTGTTTCATTTTTAGGACGCCTCTGCATTTTGCTGCTGTCAATGGCCACACAGATATCGTTAGATATCTTGCAAGAAAGAACTGCAACCTCAATGTGGCTGATAACTTCAAAAGAACTCCACTGATGAGGGTGAGTGGACTGTGTTTTGATCTTGTAAGTGGAGCTTATTGACAGTGCATTACAGGAGAGGTGTCTTGCACGATTCCTTACACAGAAGTGCCATAGAAGCATGCATGTTGTTACCTGCTGTGCCTTAGGCTTCTGTTAGCTAAATCTTTGAAGATGTCCTTCAATTCCAGCATTCAGGAAATGAGCGAGTTGTGACAAGAATGACACAAAAATGTTGAAAGTCTTCCCTCCTTTTTTGTGTGTCATTCCCAGGCAGTACAGTGCCAGCAAGAGAAATGCGTGGCTGCTCTGCTGGAACATGGTGCTGACCCAAATCTGGCAGATGCTGATGGCAACACTGCCCTTCACCTGGCTGTCCTCTCCGGCAACACTACTGTAGCAGGGCTGTTGCTAGAGCATAATGCCAGTAGTGATGCTGAGAACCAGGTAACCTTGGCATGCAGGTAAAGCTTCTCTTTTGAACAGATGCGAGCTTGTCTTTGGTTTTCTCATGGAGATTCTCTCTTCTTTCAGGAGGGATATACTGCGTTCAATCTTGCAGTCTCCAAACAGCACCAAGAGATGCTGGAATGTCTTCTGAAAAAAGCAGCTGATGGACATGCTGCTGAGCAGTGTGAAAGGTGAGGGATTTGTCTAAACAGCACACAGGCCTCCTCAGTTGTCAGCAAGTGTGACTGAGGAGAGGTGTGGGAATGAGCTTAGAAAAAGAAGGAAGAGCCACATGGAAGGAGATCCCCATGTGACTGGTAAATGCAGGTCTGCTCTTGGCTGCTCTCCGACCTTCGGTACTCTTGGACTTTGTCCACTGAGGACTGTCAGAAAGTGTTGTCTGTGGTGTGCTCTCCCCGCACATGCCAGAACTCACTGGGAAACTTGCCATCAGCTCAGCAGCAAGGCTGCTCGGCAGGAGAGTGGGCTTTAAGCAAAGGAACAGTAGGTGCATTAAATGGTACAAATGGGAGCATTGGGAGAAAGAGAAGCAACTTGTCCAAGGGGAAATGATGGGTTCCAACCACACAAAAAGACAAAATGTCTTGCCATGTAGATGGCCAGGCAGTTGAACAAGCATCCAGGGGGATTTGGAAGAGCAGCAGAAGGAGCCCTAAATAGCACGGCCTGACAAAATAGTTGAGGCTGCACTGGGGAGGCAGTGAGCCCGGAGATGTCCTGAGGTCCCTTCTAGGCTGCATTCGCCAAGCTTACATGTACTTGGTTATCCTTTCATTGTGCTTATAGGAAAGGGGGAAACAGTTGATTTGGGAGCAATCAGGGAAAGACAATGTCAAATTGGACATGTTTACTATCAAATTTTGGATGCTTTAGGACTGCTCTTGTGGTTGCTACAACTCATGAGGCTGATGTGGAGGAAGACAAACTGAGCTTGCAGGAAGAGTTGGAGGAGGATAAAGTGGAGGTATGGAAAGCCTGTCCCAACAGAAATAAATCATGGTGTGCTTGTTGCTTTGCTGTTCATCGTGAAAATGGACAAAGGAGTATTCTGGGAGACAGAAGGAGAGAGACCTAAGGAAGTAGTGGATATATTGGGCTTTAATCTACCTCTGTCACTTCTGCCTCTGCTCCCACCCACCATGCTGAGGTACAGATGCCTCTCTTCAGGGTTTCCCCACTTCACGGTCAGGGCTGTGGGATTCCCCTCTGTTCTCTACATTCGAGGTCTTCCTGGTTTAAGAACACTCCCCAAGCAGCCCAGTGTGATTCCAAACTCCAGAGCAGGTCTGATGGTGCAGTTCACCTGGGAGCCTTTCTGAAATGGTGCTCAGTGGGATGTAACTGCTGCTGTCCCTCCTGGCCCCACCACACCGAGGCAAAGCTGCCATTCCTCAGGGATCCACCGCTTCCCACTCAGTGGGAGCAGGCACCTCTCTCAGCGCTGCATTTGTCATCTCTGCCACTTGAGAAAACTCCCCATGCTCCCCTGGCAGCGTGCTGTGCTCCAAAACAGGTCCACTGGAGCAGTTTTCCTCTGACACTTGCAAGACGCCTTCCTTCTTTAGGAATAAAAGCATGTCAGTTCATGCTTTCATGCAGTAGCAAATAAAGTGAATACAAAGAGCATCATCACAGGTCCCCAGAAGGCTTGGAGCAGCAGTGTCAGTGCTTAGAACCAGGCTCTAGGAAATCTGTAGAGGGATGGGAGAGGCTGCTGTAGAGGAATAGGAAGTAACACAGCTTGTGTTCATTTGCTGGTAGAAGTAGAGCACTGAAGGTCCTGGAGATGATTGCAGTTCTTTGGGCAGAGGGTATGGGCCGGTATCTGCAGCACATGAATCCTTGGGCAGCAGCTGACTCCTCTGTATAAAAGCTCACCTGACAACTGCGGATTCTTTCTGTTTCTTTACAGTTGCAGGAGATGGAAGAAAAAGATCCAAGTTCTGAGAGTTGCTTTCAGAACTCGATGGCTGCCGTGGAGGAGGAGGATAAAGAAGAACTGGCTTCCCTGGAACTGCAGGACCAGCTGTCAGCACAACTTGACTACCAGACTGCTGTGAAACAACAGGAAGAACACTTGCTACGGTGAGGGAACAACAAGTGGGTTGGGGTGTCTGTTGCTTGCAGGATTTGGGAGGAAACAACAGGACATATACTCTGATTTTGAGAGACACTCTTGCTTTTGATTTTATTTGTTCACATTGTTCATCTGAAATTGGTGCTCTCCTTGGAGAATTTTCTTTAATAAGACCGATGTGTTTCTTTAAGCCTTGAAATTCAGAATGCCAGTTTGGAAGCCACTGCCCACCAAGAGAACAACAGGACTGAAGCCCTGCACAGAGACCTGCCAACCTCTGCCTCAGTAAGCTGCTCATAAATTTCAATTTTCATGACTCCTGAGCCTAATTACCAATTCCTGTGGGTACATTTTATGGTGAGGTTTTCCAGAAGAGGTTTTCCAGAAGAGCCAGGGGGAGTTTGGTTCCTGCATTCTTTGGAATAGAGGCTTCTCAGAAAGCAGCTGAGAACCTTGCTTTCACAGCAAGTGGCCTTTGAGTGGCATTTCTAGTTTTGAATAGAAGCAGTGAAGTTTTCCCTGCTTCCCCCTGGCAGCATGGGCTGCTTAGCTGGAAGAGAGAGAGGTCATTGGTTTTTTGGCTACCTGTTGGTAGCCAGCAGCATTTCTTGGTTTGAATTCACTCTGGAGACAGGCATAATTCTGCAACTGAAGAAGTAAAAGCACCCATAATATGCTCAGCGAAAACCTCATGCCTGTGGAACACCATTGCCCTAGAACACAGTGCCACAGCTGCAGCAGAAGGTTGCCAATGCAGTTCTAGAGCAATCCACATCCAAAGCTTCACTGGCAGTTACTAGGAGCCACAAGGCTGACCTTGAGAAAGGCAACCTGTACTTGCATAAGGAATTAGCTAGGGTTTGAGCAGAGTTGGGGAAAGCCTGTGCCTTTAGAATGAAGCTGTGGGTGCCTGTTTCATCCAACACACCTTGAAAAAGAACAACACAGTATCCCAGGAAGCAGGAGAGAGACCTAAGGAAGTATAGATTATACTGGGCTTTAATCTGCCTCTGTCACTTCTGCCCCTGCTCCCCCCCATAGTTCCTCAGTTCACAGCTGAGGTACAGATGCCCCTCCTCAGGGTTTCCCCACTTCACGGTCAGGGCCGTGGGATTCCTCTCTGTGTGGGGGTCTCTTTGTCGCTGTGGACTGTTTTCTCCGGGACAAACTCAAGGGCTCTGCCAAGGCTGCTCTCTTCCAGTTGCAGTTTATTGTGAGGGCGTGGGCATAGAAAATCTTGCTAAGAGCCGCTGCCAGCAGCTCGGAGCAAGATGTGGGGAGGAAGAAAGAGAGAGAGTGGGGGCGAGAGAGGAGGGAGAGGAGAGTAAGGGAGGAGGAAGGCGAGAGAGCGATTTCCCGTTTACAATACAATAAAACTTGTTCTATAATGAATATTCTAATTTATGCTAACCAATCTAATACAAGATACAAATTTTATAACATTTACGCACAGCCTATAAGAATCTTCGTATTACCATAGTGTGTTACACTTTAAATTCTAACAAGATCTTTTCTTGACCTTTGGACCTGCTTCCAGCAGGAATCATTGTTTCATCAAGAGGGGATTACTTCCAGCTAGCCATTCCATTGTCCTCTAGTTATTTAGTAACTGAGGCTTGATGTCTCGAAAGTGGCTTTAATTTCAACCCCGTTCTCAGAACTTATGTATTCATATTTGTAAGGTTTCACCATTTCATCCTCTCCAGCATCTCTGCTTTACATTCGAGGTCTTCCTTGTTTAAGAACACTCACCAGGCAGCCCAGTGTGATTCCAAACTCCAGAGCAGGTCTGATGGTGCAGTTCACCTGGGAGCCTTTCTGAAATGGTGCTCAGTGGGATGTAACTGCTGCTGTCCCTTCAGACCCCACCACACCGAGGCAAAGCTGCCATTCCTCAGGGATCCACCGCTTCCCACTCAGTGGGAGCAGGCACCTCTCTCAGCGCTGCATTTGTCATCTCTGCCACTTGAGAAAACTCCCCATGCTCCCCTGGCAGCGTGCTGTGCTCCAAAACAGGTCCACTGGAGCAGTTTTCCTCTGACACTTGCAAGACGCCTTCCTTCTTTAGGAATAAAAGCATGTCAGTTCATGCTTTCATGCAGTAGCAAATAAAGTGAATACAAAGAGCATCATCACAGGTCCCCAGAAGGCTTGGAGCAGCAGTGTCAGTGCTTAGAACGAGGCTCTAGGAAATCTGTAGAGGGATGGGAGAGGCTGCTATAGAAGTGTGGAGACCCAGAAAAGCATTCCCAATTAAGGAAAATGAGATGCCTCTCTGAGCTGCCTTCTCTTGATAGCAGATCTTGTTTCATCTGGCCAAAGCAAGCCCTGTTCTGTTTTCTAACTTAAACTGGGTGGAAAAGTACCTAAAATGGAAATTGTGCTTCCAATTCTTCTGGATCATAATAGCTTAAAGACAAATGTAGAAGATACCTGGAATACAGATGAAGAAACTGGCATTAACAGTGTAGATAACAGAAAGGTGACTCTAGGAAGAGGAGAGAAAAAGAAAATGCCTACTATGGAATCAGAAGAGAATGATAATGGAAGTAGTAAAAATGCAGAGGAAGGTCCTGCTTACTCCCTGAGACATAGCTTAAAATCAAGTATTTTGGGTGATGTTTCTAATACTCTTCCTAAAATAAGACCTGTTTGTGCAAGTGATGAAAATGCACATTCTATAACAGAAATGAAACTTAAAAAATACTGTGGATTTCATAATGATGTTCCCAAGGATTGCCTTATCAACAGTAATATAGGAGAAACAGAAACTCAGAATCTTTTCACTGGTGCTCAGGAATTGTGTGGCGTGCTGGAAGGGAGTCTTAATGAAGAGCTAAAACGAGATATGGAAAGATTTAAGAGTAAGGTAGGAATGCTGCAAACAGTGTTCCTGGCTTTGGAGAAAGAGAAGGTACAGCTGCCAAAAGAGGTAGTTCAACTGCTACTCCTTATTCTTTAGCCTTTCTCCATATCAATGGTCCTGTTCACTTCAGCTATTCATCATTAAATGAAGATGCTTTGTGCAAATTAGTTTGGTTTTTTTTAAATGAAAATACAATACTTATGAATAGAATGAGTAGTGGAGAGTTGCCTTTCCGCCCTTTTTCAGAAAACACAGAATGCACTATTTTTCCAGTTTAACAGTATGTGGCACTCAGGTCCAGTGTAAGAAGTTACCGCTTCATTGACATAAAAAAGGTACACAATTAAATCAGTTTTGGTTCTGAAACAAAGAATGAAAATAGCTTCTGAACAGGGTCTTGACTGAACTGATTTCTCCATGATGTGTCTTCATTGCCCTTCACTTGAATTTCTGTTTGCTGTGAGTGGAGTTGTTTCTGCTTGTGGGTTTGGAATCTTCTTCCCTGCTACCCTACCTACCCTCCATGAGTGAAACAGTAACCAAACACATTTCCACTTGATTTTTTTAATTTCTGTTTTTATAACTGACATGCAGTCCTTCTACCTCTTTAATCCATCAGTAATGCTTTTACATTTTTGTTGTTCATGTTTTAAGATACACTGTTGTTTTCTTCCTAAAGACTATACGTCTGTTACATCACAGAATCATGAGTGAATTTGAAGTACTTTCAATCATGATACACTTTGTATTGTAATTTTTGTGAAAATACTTGTCTATAAATATGTCTCATTTACACTTTCTCAGAAGTAAATTCTGAATTATTCAATCTTTGATATTGTGTTTCTCTTTTATGGAAATACTGATTAATACTTGAAACTTAACTTTGTAGGTTGAGAAGGAAAAAAGCAAAGAAAGATGTTTCAATATGCAGACAGTGGAAAAAGAGGAAAATGTTGATAAATTAAATACACCACCCGGAAGCATTACTAATCAGCAAATGAAAGAAAAGCTTATACTAAAGAAGAATGACTGTTTAAAAATGGAGGATGAAAGCACTACAGAAGAGAAAGTCATCAAGAATTTTTCACCTGAGGAGAGGTCAGAAATTATTAAAATGCCAATGAAAGTATAAACTGAAGTCGTCATCACTAATTCTGATTTGTAGGATTGCTTAAGTGTCCTTTAGGTTTTGTAATACTGTACTAGTTTATGCAGTTTCTTTATTGTTGTAAGCAATACTGAGTAGTCCACTGCTTCAGAAACATTTAAGAAAAATATTTTTTTTAGGAAGAGGGACAATATATTACCAAATGAATCTCAAAAATTTGGAGAAGGCATTGATATTTTTATGAAATACTAAGCAGGAGTGTTTTTCTGTCAGTCCTTCAAAGGAATCTCTGCTCTTAATAATTCCTCTGATATGGATATAAGTAACTGTCTGAATGTAGTTCAGGTTCCACATTCTCCCCCTCATTACTAGTGCAAGGTTTTTAAAATACTTTTAAATATTCCACAATCCTTGGAGTTAAGTCTGTGTTTTATCAGAGATACATTTCATCTCAGTTGTTTCTGGAATAATCTTAATTATGTCTGTTTCAAAGAAATATTTTTTGTGATGTTACTCAATTAGTAGGTTTTTTATCTTTCTGTTTCATGTAGTGAATTTGCCATGAATCATGATGTTGCAAAGAAAAATAAAGGACAGACTTTAAAGCAGAAGGCTAATCAGCAGATGGGCTCTTCTAGGAATAATTTTCCAGTACCAGATGATAGCACTTTCAGTGAAACATCTCAAGAGGAAGGAAGGTACTGAATATAAGGAATGTTAGAACTAAGACTTACTTAATGATAAAAATTGACCTAAAGCTGAAGGTAAGTTTTTTGTAAACCTGATGTGCACACTGGTTCCTTCATCTGGCAAAATGACCCGATGCCTTCTGTGTTTCAAAACACATCTTTTTTGCTTAATGTGCTTTGAGCATCTTAGCCAAGCCTGTTATAAAGACAATGTGCACAAGTGCTGTAAAATTACCTGAGTGTCAGTGTATATGTAAACATGTATTTTATATTTTTTAAAAGGGAGAGGAGAGACTTCTGCTAGAACAAAGTTGCTATTTCATGACATACATCTTAGGGTTTGAGTTTTTTCCTTTCTATTTTTTTTCTTCAGCTGTATGTTCTCTTGATTTCTTGCCTACCTCAGACTTAACTGTAGGGGGTAAAATGAGAAACAGAAATTGTTGACAGGGTACTGTTTGGCAGTAGCTAAAACACTAATGTGTTGTCAGCACTGTTTTGGTCAGAAATCTAACACACAACACTGTGTGGGCTGCTCTGAAGAAAATTAACTCCATTCCAGTCAGCCTAAGTACACTAGAGAATCCAAAATTACAGTTCTTTGACCTGTAAGGGAAACAGTCTAAATACTGAAGAGAACTAAACCTCTAGTGTTAAACAGGGAATGCACATAACTATGTATCTGTGTATCTCCATGTCTGTAGCTGTATGGTTCCTATCACTTTGGGTGACCAGTTATTTCAACTATTTGTTTAATATCTTATGAAAAATATCATCTTTCAATAATGATGATAATTTTTTCCAGTATTCACCTACATCTGAAAAAATTCTTGTATTAAATTTTACTTTAATTCCCTATTGAAATTAGATTTTCAAAACAACTTTGGATATTGTTCTTAATGCAAGATAAACATTCCTGAACTGAGATACATTTCTGTTTTCCAGACCTGCAGCAAAAACAGCAAGTGAAAAGAATAAGGTACTGTAAAATTAGGTTCTTGATAAATAGTTTTATCAGCTTTTAATCACTCAAATGGGACCCATTAGATATGGGCTGAGAATGAAAGAATGAGTCATTTCTGCATCTGTACTATTACACAGTTGTATACAGAAAATACTGTGTTGTTTGTAGGTCCACATACAAATGGATGTAAATGATGACCTTGATTTAACTCATTCATCTGACACAACTTCAGAGGATGTCAAACTACCAACGTCCACCTACAAAGAGGCTCTGTTGCTCTTAGAACAGCTTACTGTGGATCATACAGGTATTTTCTAAAGTCACTTTTTCCTCAGATGTTACAGGTTTCTCTTTTAAAACATGCTGTATTTTTGTGCACTCCTAGGTATCTTGGTTCATTTATATTTAAGATAACAACTTCCCACCACCCCCTTTCACTGACCTATGTGTGCACAGAGCAGCTGTTTTTCCTATTTGTTTCCTTTGCCTTTGCCTGAGTGGTGGTTTTGTCTTCTCCTAAATATATTTTTCTGAGGTGCCACTAGCATGGCTGAAAGGCTCAGCTGTGCCCTGCAGAGGGTCCATTGTTACTGTCTGACATGGTGCAACCCCTGGCCTCTTCTCACAGAGAATTCCCACTACCTAAACTTTATCACCTACACCAAATCAAATAATTTGCACATTAGAAAGTATTTATGCATATGTGCATCTTTATCTTTTCTATCTCAAAATAGGTTCTGCTATTTTACTGAAAATTCAAAACATACTTCTTAAATATGAACAAATAATAGAGCATGAAAAAAATCGGTATGCAGCGGTCTCGAGAGAAGTAAGAAAGTTGGAAAGTCAAAAGGAGAAATCCAAATTAATAGCAGAAGAGACTCAAGATTTGAAATCTGTATTGGCTCATCAAGAAGTGGAGTGGAAGAGTGATATCCAAAGCCTTAAGTATGTAATCTTGTGTTCTGATAATGTGTTACCTTGTCAGTATTAATGTGCTAGAAGGTGCTGATGATACACATGGGATGGATGAGAAGCTTGTAGTCTTTTGGTTTTCTGTATTTTGAATCCCATGGGCAAGTTATGCTATAAAGGAAGGATGAAATGTCAGGAAAAAGTACCTGTGTATTAGCACCATCTGTGATCATCTGGATGTTTTCACTGCTCTTTTAATAGCTAAAGAAGAGAACAAGAGAGTTTGTATGGGAAAGTGAGATTTACAAGAGAAGTGATATAGATGAGATGTGTTTTTGTCTTTGCAGTTTCTGTTGATGTATATTAAAAATCCAGGTAACTCTGACAGAGTTCTAAACTCAGAAGTGTTTAGAGAAGCATAGAGTACTTATTTGCTTGCATGTTTGTTTATTTGAAAAGTCAAATTCAGGGTTTCCCCATTCTCTGTAATCCTGACCTAGACTTGGATGATGTGAGGTTTTTAACCAGTGTTGCATCACTTCAGACAGGAATAGCTGGTACACACCATAGGAAGTTCAGCAAAATCAATTGCAGAGCCTTGCTCTTGGGATGGAATATCCTCTTGTGGTGATATCCTGGGGATAGCCTGGCCAGGGAGCTTGCTGAGAAGACCTTAGTGGTCTTGCTAGAGCAAGATGAACACGTACCAGTATGAGCTGGCAACTGAGAAGGCAAATGGCAGCAGAGATGGAAAGGAGTGATGACTTGCCCCTACTGAGCACTTACTGAATGTCATCTAGAGCACTGTGTCCAGTTTTTGGCCTTCTAGTACCAGGGGGTTCTTAATTGATATGTGTGAGTTCAGCAGAGAACTAGCAAGCTGGTCAGGGAGCAGGAACATCAGCCCTGTGAGGGGAGACTGAGGGAACTGAGCTTTGAGTTGTGCCTCCTGGTATGTGGAAAAGCATTATGAGCAAGACAGAGCCAGTCCTAGCTTTGACTCAGTTGGACTCTAGTAGTTTATCATGGTTTAAGCCCAGCTGGCAACTACAGCCCATGCAGCTGCTCACTCACTTCCCCATGAGTGGGATAGCAAGAAGAGAATCAGGATGATAAAATTGAGAAAGCTCGTGGGTTGAGATGAAGACAGTGTAATAAGGAAATCAAAAGCCATGCACACAAGCAAAGCAAAACAAGGAATCCATTCACCACTACCCATGGACAGGCAGATGTTCATCTATCCCTCGGAGAGCAGGGTTCCACCACATGTAACACTTGCCAGCTCTGTCCTTATGTTAATACTACTTTTTCCTTGTTACTGTTGCAAGGATATGAGAAAAAATACTCAAAATAATTTTGAAACACAAAACTGCTTTTTTGTTTGGGTACCATGGGCAGACCGTGGACCACTTCTTACCATGTTGGTGCTTACTGTTATTTGTTTCAGTTAGTAAAGAAGTTAATATTCCTCAATGATTTCTCTATAGATTATCTTCAAAATCAAGTTGCTGTTTAGTCCAGATACAGATCTTTAGAGGTTTAAAATTATTTCTAATAACATCAGACTTAAACCCTCTGCATTTCTAAATAAGTTATTGAAAATTGATCTCATTCCTGAGCAAATACAAACTGTGTGCTTTTCCTAGAATCAGCCATTGTTTAAGACTTAGGCTTGCTAAGAAATTGGTGTGTCTGTCAGAGAGGTGATGTACTGATTCATCAGCATTACCTGCAGCCACTGAATCCATAATATGCAGGCAATGCTCATCATGTTAAGAAAATGTATCTTAATCTTAGTAAAAACGTTGTTTTGATTGCTAAGATAACAAACTCCTTGATCTAAGTGTCTGTTATATCGAGATGAATTATTCAAAAGTAGCAGAAATGTGCATACTTCAGTATATTTACCTAGATAAACTTCAAAGTGATAAAACAGTCAATGGTTTATTTCCATATATTGTAAAACTGATACCATGGATAATGGAATGACGTACTAATTCTTTAAGAGTTAAAAAGTAGAGTAAAAATATAAAGTCTGAAAATAAACCGTTTTTATGGTTCGAGTTGTTTTCTGCAAGTTCATAATGTAGAATATATAATTTTTATATCAGTGCTTTAATTTCTCAATTATACTGTTAAATCCCAGGTTTACTTTGAAACAAGAAGAAGAGAAGAGGCTCAGAGCAGAAACATTATATGAGAAAACAAGAGAAAAACTCAAAAGGAAAGAAGAGCAGTATTGTAAAGAGATGGAGGAAAAACAGCAACTTGAATTACAATCTAGGAATTTAGAAATGGAGTTGGTAACACTGAGAAAGCTCCTCAAACAGGTATATTAGATAATGACTTAGACACTGACCTTATTTCTGCTTCTTTTTAATTGGTGTTGTATTCCAGTATGCCTAAAGAGGAGGTAGTACTTTGTTCATGGAAGAGGCATTGGATAACTATTGCCAGATTTTTCAAACAGCTGGTTTCCAAGTAGTCTGTTCTCTTTTTTCTGTTTGTATTTCAAAGCTTGACTATGAGTTACTTTTCTCAATTATTACAAAGCATTCTGTATTTCTTCTTAATTTTTCAGAAGAAAATTGAAATTTATGGATGGATTATTGTAGCTGTGGAAAGCAAAAATATTTACAAAAATAAAAGGGAGAGTAGGACAATATTGCTAGTTGTTATGGGTTATGTTTTGACTAGCTCCTCTCCCTACCCCCCACCATGGAGCTGCCGGCCCCTCCCCCGGGCTGTTTTATCTAGCCGGGTGTTTTTCGGCTTTTGGGGCTTTTTGCCGCTGCTTCCGCTGCTCGCTGCTTTGGCTGCTGCTTGCCGCTGCTTCTGCTGCCCCCCTGCCCCCCTCCCCTCAGCTGCTCAGCTGCTTTTCCCCCCCCGGCTGCCTAAACTGCCCCTCTCCCTTCCCCCCCCCCCATCCCTAAGATTTGCACCGGCTCCAGAGGAAACGGATCTGAACTTCGGAGACCACCTCTGGAAGTCTGCCAAAGAAGCTCTGCTGCCCTTCCTGGCGAAGATCTGCCGAGTTCATCTCAATCTGAGTCTGTGCTGGGAAGTGTTTCTTTTGTATTTTGTTAATAAAAAGTTTTTTCCACTTTCCCCTGAAGAAAATTCTTTCCGAGCTTAGTGAAGGAAGGAATTGTAAGGGGGGAGGGGACCCTTTGGAGGTCTTTTTTTCCTAAAATTTGTCCCAAACTTGGACAAATTATTTTGGTGGCCCATACGGGGAAGCCAGAAAAGTGGAAAAAACTTTATTCTAATAATATTTTGTTTTCAACTGTTGGTATTGGTATGTCTATTGAATCCAGAATGTCTTTTGTTGTGGGAGCCTGCCTGTATGGGTGGTTATTAAGTTTCTTTGAAGTGTTAATACCGTTGTGGTCGTTGGGCTTGTTTACCTATCCAGAGATAGCTCCGGTGCTCTCTTTAATACGAAGTTTTTGTATTAAAGGGGTATTAACCAAAATACTCATCGGGCTAGGCTTGGTGATAATGGCATATAAGAGATTTATAAGAATGTTAGAATCGGCTTCAGGAATATATAAATCATGGCTTGTGTTATTTCTTAGAGGAGAAGCAGGAAAAGAGGATTTTCTGCCTTTATTTCCTTTCCTCTCCTCTGAATTAGTTACATCTGTATTAGAAAATATTCAGACCTCCCTGAATATTAAGGACATTATCTTTTTGGCAGTTAATTTGTTAAGTCTTTGTTGCACCATTTGCAGTTTATACAAAATTAAGGCCGAGATTTCTAAAGGGCCTGGGAGGACTCCTGATTTGGGAGTCAAGCTGGGCAGGAGGAATCTTGAGTGGAATGGCAAATGGGAGAAAATGGGCCAGATTTTAAAGGAGTTTTCTGACCCCATAATTTGGGAATTCCCATCAGAACAGATTCAAAATCCGATTGAGGTTGCAAGGTACTTAAAGGGGAAATGCCAGGATGGTTCTAAAGAGAAAAGGATTATTGCAGTAAGCTGGGCCCTGGCACATGCATATCGCACCCTGCTAGGCACGATAGAGCAGGAGACAGAGAAGAGGGAACAGGGAGATAAATTATCCCCTATCCCAGTGACTCAAGTTGCAGCCAACCCCCTAGGCCAAAACCCAGCAGCTAAACTGGAGAACAAGCCCCAACCAATGGCTGTGGCTACTAGTACAAGAAGTGGAAAGTGCACCAAGAAGACTGATAGGCTAGTGGAAGATGATGATGATGATGATGCTGGAGAGGGACCTTCAACACCTCCTGATGTAAAATCAGGAGTTAAAACAAGTAATGGAAGAGCAGAGACTAATAATGAATCCCTTTCCCTGAAGGATCTTCGTGGTTTAAGAAAAGATTACACCCGGAGACCTGATGAATCTATTATCAGCTGGCTGGTTCGTCTCTGGGATGCAGCAGGGGAGGCCACGGTTTTGGATGGCTTTGAGGCGAGACATTTGGGGTCTCTGTCTCATGATCCTGTTATCGACCAAGGTGTGATGAGGGGAGCTAACCCTCAAAGCCTTTGGGCACGGGTCCTGGATAGCGTGGCACAAAGATATCTGTGTGCAGATGACTTATATGTGCAGCAGACCCGATGGAAAACCATAGATCAGGGGGTTCAACGCCTCAGGGAAATGGCAGTAGCAGAAATTATTTTTTCGGATGATGTAACAACTAGAAATCCAGACCTGGTACCATGCACACCGGTGATGTGGAGAAAACTTGTGCGGCTTGGGCCACCTGAGTATGCGTCTGCGCTAGTGATAATGAAGAGAGATGAGGTGTATGAGACAGTACTCGATATGGCAAAGAAGCTTCGTGCATATGCGGATGCAGTACACGGCCCGACTCATGCTAGGATTGCAGCTGTGGAAACACGCTTGCAAGACTTAGAAGACAAAATAGAGAAAAATCATCGGAAACTCAGGGAGGAGATTAAGGAGGACCTCTTCCAAATTTCAGCTGTACAGATTAGAAACCCTGGTACCCAACGCAGACGTTCCCCCAGTTGGGAGAGGAGGTACACTCCCCGAGCTGAATTGTGGTTTTTCTTGCGAGATTCTGGAGAGAACATGAGAAGATGGGATGGGAAGCCTACGGCTGCTCTGGCAAAACGAGTGCGGGATTTGAAGGAAGGAAAGATTGAAAGAGGAAGTTCCACCAGAAGGAAAGCCGCTCCTGTCTCTCGCAGCCAAAGTGCTGAACGTGATACTGATAATGACATGTCTGACCCTCTTGAGAGAACTTCTAAGATGTATACCCCAGAAAAGAAGGAGAAACAGGCTTAGAGGGGCCCTGCCTCTAGCCAGGGTGAGGCGAGGGAAAATCGTGTTTTTTGGACTGTGTGGATTTGATGGCCTGGCACTTCGAAACCACGGAAATATAAAGCTTTAGTGGATACAGGTGCACAGTGTACGATACTTCCATCAAGACACATGGGAGCAGAATCTGTTTCAATTGCTGGTGTGACAGGTGGATCGCAGGACTTCACCCTGGTGGAAGCGGAAGTGAGTTTAACTGGAAAGGATTGGAAGAAACATCTTATTGTGACTGGTCCAGAGGCCCCATGTATTTTGGGCATAGACTACCTTCGGAGTGGGTATTTTAAGGACCCAAAAGGACTAAGATGGGCATTTGGAATTGCAACTGTGATGGCAGAGCATATTCGACAATTGAACACCTTGCCTGGACTATCTGAGAATCCAATTACAGTAGGACTTCTGCAGGGAGAAGAACAATGAGTACCAATTGCCACTTCAATAGTGCACCGCCGGCAGTACAGAACAACGCGAGATGCTGTGATTCCTATTCATAAGATGATCCGAGAGCTGGAGAGCCAAGGGGTGGTTAGTAAAACCCACTCACCCTTCAACAGCCCCATTTGGCCTGTGCGTAAATCTGATGGGGAATGGAGACTGACTGTGGACTATCGGGCATTGAATGAAGTGACTCCACCGCTGAGCGCTGCCGTGCCGGACATGCTGGAACTCCAGTACGAGCTGGAGTCCAAGGCAACAAGGTGGTATGCCACCATTGACATAGCAAATGCATTTTTCTCCATTCCTTTGGCAGCAGAGTGCAGGCCTCAGTTTGCTTTCACCTGGAGGGGCATGCAGTACACCTGGAACCGACTGCCCCAGGGGTGGAAGCACAGTCCTACCATCTGTCATGGACTGATCCAGACTGCACTGGAAAAGGGTGAAGCTCCGGAACATCTACAATATATTGATGATATCATCGTATGGGGAAACACAGCAGCGGAAGTGTTTGAGAAAGGAGAAAAAATTATTCAAATTCTCCTGGAAGCCGGCTTTGCCATCAAGAAGAGTAAAGTTAAAGGACCTGCTCGGGAGATTCAGTTCCTGGGAGTGAAGTGGCAAGATGGACGGCGTCAGATTCCTACTGATGTTATTAACAAGATTACAGCTATGTCCCCACGTACTAACAAGAAGGAGACACAAGCTTTTCTAGGTGCCATCGGTTTTTGGAGAATGCACATTCCTGAGTACAGCCAGATTGTGAGTCCTCTTTACCTTATTACCCGCAAGAAGAACGATTTCCACTGGGGCCCTGAACAGCAGCAAGCCTTTGCTCAGATTAAACAGGAGATTGCCCATGCAGTAGCCCTTGGCCCAGTTAGGAGGGGACCAGATGTGAAGAACATACTTTACTCAGCAGCTGGGAGCCATGGTTTGTCTTGGAGCCTGTGGCAGAAGGTGCCTGGTGAGACCCGAGGCCGACCCCTGGGATTCTGGAGCAGAAGCTACAGAGGGTCCGAAGCCAACTACACTCCCACAGAGAAGGAAATCTTGGCTGCCTATGAAGGAGTTCAAGCTGCTTCAGAGGTGATCGGCACAGAAGCACAACTTCTCCTGGCACCTCGACTGCCAGTGCTGGGGTGGATGTTTAAAGGAAAGGTTCCCTCTACTCACCATGCCACCGATGCCACATGGAGCAAGTGGATTGCCCTCATCATGCAGCGCGCCCGTATTGGTAACCCAAATCACCCTGGGATTTTGGAGATAATCACGAACTGGCCAGAAGGTGAAGATTTTGGTCTCGCTGATGAGGAGGAGCAGAAGCAAGTGACCTGGGCTGAAGAAGCTCCACCGTACAACCAACTGCCAGCAGATGAAACACGCTACGCCCTTTTCACCGACGGTTCCTGCCGCATTGTGGGGATGAACCGGAAGTGGAAAGCTGCCGTATGGAGCCCCACACGACAGGTTGCAGAAGCTACCGAAGGAGAAGGTGGATCGAGTCAACTTGCTGAACTCAAAGCTGTTCAGCTGGCCTTGGACATTGCTGAGAGAGAGAAATGGCCAAAGCTCTACCTTTACACTGATTCGTGGATGGTAGCCAATGCTCTGTGGGGTTGGCTGGAAAGGTGGAAAAAGGCTGACTGGCAACGTAGAGGAAAACCAATCTGGGCTGCTGATGAGTGGAAAGACATTGCCACTCGGGTAGAGAAGCTCCCCATGAAAGTCCGTCATGTGGATGCCCATGTTCCCAAGAGTCGGGCTAATGAAGAACACAGGCACAACGAGCAGGTAGATCAGGCTGCACAGATAGAGGTCTCAAAGATAGACTTAGATTGGGAACATAAGGGAGAGTTGTTCCTGGCTCAATGGGCCCATGATGCCTCAGGCCATCAGGGTAGGGATGCCACCTATAAGTGGGCACGAGACCGAGGGGTGGATCTTACCATGGACAGCATTACCCAAGTCATTCATGACTGTGACACTTGCGCTGCCATCAAGCAGGCCAAGCGGGTAAAACCCCTCTGGTATGGTGGACGGTGGTCCAAATACAAGTATGGGGAGGCCTGGCAGATTGATTACATCACACTGCTTCAGACCCGCCAGGGAAAATGTTATGTGCTGACCATGGTAGAAGCCACCACCGGATGGTTGGAGACCTACCCTGTGTCCCATGCCACTGCTCGCAACACCATCCTGGGCCTGGAAAAGCAGGTCCTTTGGAGGCATGGTACGCCTGAGAGAATTGAGTCAGACAATGGGACTCATTTCAAAAATAAGCTTGTCAACACCTGGGCTAGGGAACATGGTATTGAGTGGGTGTACCATATCCCTTACCATGCACCAGCTGCAGGTAAAGTGGAGAGGTACAATGGATTGTTGAAAACCACATTAAAGGCATTGGGTGGGGGATCTCTAAAAAACTGGGAGCAGCACCTGGCAAAAGCCACTTGGTTAGTCAACACTCGAGGTTCCACCAACTGAGCAGGTCCCGCCCAGTCTGAAGGCCTTAATGTAGTAGACGGAGACAAAGTCCCAGTGGCCCATGTTAGAGGGTTGCTGGGAAAGACAGTATGGATTCATCCTGCCTCGAGTACAGGCAAACCCATTCGTGGGATTGCCTTTGCTCAAGGACCAGGATGTACTTGGTGGATTATGCAGAAGGATGGAACAACCTGCTGTGTACCTCAGGGAGATCTGATTATAGGATAAAGTTGTACATAATATTATTGTTGAGTGCCACTACCATTGTATGCCAGATTTTATGCATAGAAGGAAATGTGTAAGTGACAAAGGCCTGAGAAAGTGAGAAGGAGGAGATGTGTAAGTGTTTAAGGTTTTGAGCAAGTCAGAGAAAGTTTGTGCCTAGTAAGTGTGTATCCCAATCATGTGTCAATGATCACGATATGGGATAAGGGGTGGAATGTTATGGGTTATGTTTTGACTAGCTCCTCTCCCTACCCCCCACCATGGAGCTGCCGGCCCCTCCCCCGGGCTGTTTTATCTAGCCGGGTGTTTTTTGGCTTTTGGGGCTTTTTGCCGCTGCTTCTGCTGCTGCTTCTGCTGCTGCTGCTTGCCGCTGCTTCTGCTGCCCCCCTGCCCCCCTTCCCTCCTCTGCTTCAGCTGCTTTCCCCCCCCCCCCCCCGGCTGCCTAAACTGCCCCTCTCCCTTCCCCCCCCCCCCCCCATCCCTAAGATTTGCACCAGCTCCAGAGGAAACGGATCTGAACTTCGGAGACCACCTCTGGAAGTCTGCCAAAGAAGCTCTGCTGCCCTTCCCGGCGAAGATCTGCCAAGTTCATCTCAATCTGGGTCTGTGCTGGGAAGTGTTTCTTTTGTATTTTGTTAATAAAAAAGTTTTTTCCACTTTCCCCTGAAAAAAATTCTTTCCAAGCTTGGTGAAGGAAGGAATTGTAAGGGGGGGAGGGGACCCTTTGGAGGTCTTTTTCCTAAAATTTGTCCCAAACTTGGACACAGCTGAAAGAACTGTGTGTTTGAGGAAAGAAGTTATATGATATCTTAGAAGGTTTAGAAGCTAAATGTTAGGAATGTAACCCATAAAGGCATATATCTTAGTAGAGGGATTAGAAGTTGATAGATTCTTTAACATTCAGAATCAGCCAAAATACACACATGAAAGCATTTAAGTGAAAACTGATATACACTAGCAAATACTCAGAGCCAGCCAGGAGAGACCTATCCATCATAAATTTTGACACTGAAACTAATGAACACCAGAATGAAGGGGTTTACAGGCCTGGTAGTCATAGTAACAGGACAGAGGTAAAAAGTTTAGAACCAGGTAGACAGTCCTTACTTCCTCCCCTGAAACACTCCAACTCATTTAAAAGACCACCGACCCAATACCAAGGGAACACTACGCAACCACAATGAGTATGCAACTAATGTTAACACCGAGCGGGGAATGGACGGTGACAGGTAGTGAATATGTATAGGTGTTTTAGAATATGCATGACTTTTGTGAATAAATAAAGGGCTAAAAGCCTTTGGGAGCAATCCTGGGTGTCCGCCCAGCACTGAAATAAATACATTCTTTTGACTAAACTGGTTGAAAGGTATTTTGTCCTTGCCTTTCATTAATCATTTTGGCAGCTGTGGCAGGATGTTCTCTTCCTGCAGGAACAGATGGGATTGTAATAGCTCCATGTGCACCAACCCGAGTCCCTCTTGGACAAGAGACCTCCACCCCTGCCTGCTTCAGTGTGGGAGACAGACAAGTCTACTAGCCAAGGACCAAATGGTATGTTTATGATTTTAAAATTACCCTAGGGTGAGAGGGCTAATTGGTAAGACATAGAAGATGTTCTATGCATGATGTTGGCTGAAATGTATTGCTTGCAAGCAGAAAGAACTGTTTAAGTTACTGGTGAAGGGATTCTGCTGTGCCATGAAGGGCACCGCTAGCAGCTCTAGAGGTGAGTTTGGGCAAATCCTTGTTAATTGCTGCTATTTTGCGGAGCTGTTGTTGTGGTTGTGATGGGATGTGTGTGTGTCTGTGAAGAGTGCTAGATGAGATTTTTCTACAATTCTGATGGCCATCATGTATTTTTTGAAGCAACACTACCACCTTGTGTCAAAAGATGTAGTTGCAACAAGTTAAAAGTCAGTTCATTTGTGATGCAACACTACCATTTTGTGCTAAAAGTTTTAATTGTAGCAAATTGGGAACTTTTGTGTGAAATGGGCCATTTGTTTGTTCTTAATAAATTGTTAAAAGTGGCCAATGAAGCTCAGGCGTGAGCCGCAATTGCCCAACTATCCAGGGAAGGGCTTTCTAGATGGTTTGAGCTCTAACCAGGTGAATTTTTAGCTGAAGGAGGAGACAGGGCTATTGTGGAACAGGGGAAAGGGTGTTTTTAGGGGATTGTATTAGAGTTGAGTAAGTAATTATTTTGTTTTTGACTGGGAACAACACCCAGTTGAGAATAATCTCAGAAACCCACAATGGTGGGGACTAATAAGGGTAACTCCTTGCTTTTTGTGTGGGCTGACGATTTTTCATTGGGAACCAGGGTGGCATCCAAGTTAGGTCCTTCTCCACTGTAGAAGGTGCAATAAGAGATGGTATTGTATACCTTATGGAAGGAGACCTAGGTGCCCCGGGTGTTCTCTGGAACTCCTGAAATTCTATAACTGGGAAGTAGCACACAATCATTTTGAAGTAGTGAGTCCAGTCTGTGGAAAAGGTTTAAAGCTGAAGATTTTGGATATTTTTGAAAAAGACTGGGATTGGTGCCAGCTGGGTAAAATGAATTATAAGACTCCCCTTGTAGTTTATCTTTTGGTTTTCGAGATACAAGTGTGTATTTGTGGAATTTCTGCCTGGTCAAAGAGGAGAAGGAAGCAGCCAGCTGTTTGAGCTATTGGAGAAGGGGCATTTTGAATAATTTAGAGGAGAGAGCAGAAATAATCAGGACTGTGTGTGGTTAGTATTTTCATATTCTGAGACTACTAGGTCAAGGAAAAGAGTTGGTATAAAATAAAGGAACGTGAGAAAAAAAAAAAAAAAAAAAAAGAAACAATGGATACCAGCCAGAGCAAGGAGATTTCTAAAGTCAGTCTCCTAGGCTTTATTCTGGCACATTGGAGGGAACTTGAAAGAATTTGTGGGGTAATGAGGTATTGAAATCTTGTGAAGTTGTGTACACAATGGTGGCCACTTTATAAACTGGGAGAAGGCATGTGATGGCTGCCCTCCGGGAGTTTGCATTATGAAACCGTATTGCAGTTGATGTTATCTTAAAAAAGAGTAGAAAAATGGGAGGAGGTGGCATACGCTGAAATGGTTTTCTCTTTCTAAATGGCAGAGAAGTTGTGAGATCCGGCCTCCCTCTGAAGGAACACTAACCTTAGAAAATTAGGATTTTTGTTACCTTGCTGAAAATAATTAAATTTAGAAGTTAGAAGGAGGTAGTTATATTAAACTTAAATAATTGATTGTCTGTCATTTTATGTTTGCTCAGCTGTGCTTAAAATGGGTAAAGATGAAACTACTATGCGGACCCAAAGAAACATAGACAATGCAAGCAGAAACCCATTCTTTGGAAAATTGGACTATTCCCAGAAATCATTTGTATTGTCAGTGATAGAAAAGATCAAGAGTTTAGGGTGAAGAACACTGTCCTTTTAAGACCCCTCCCCATGAAAACGACCCCAGACTCAATTTAAGAAGTCAATCACACATGCTTCATAGTTATTCAAGCTAATTACCATAGGAAGCAGGGGATGGGAGGGGCCGTTATTATGAATATGTATTTGTTTGAATCTTTTGATAATAAGTAAACTTTGTGATCACCTGTGATTTTGCAGGGTGTATTAGAGGATTAACTCACGCTGCTGCCAGCACTGAATAAACATACACTTTCTAACTGCAAATTGTTAAGAGAGTCTTTTGTCTGTCACAGTTGAGTATTGGTATTAGACCAATACTTTTATTTTGGTAAATCAGTTGTCAACTCTGGTGGGACCCTGTTCTCTCTGTCGGAGGGGCCAGTGGGGTTTGGGACCCCTCTAGGGCACCCACCTGGGATCTTCCTAGGAAGACGGCTCCTTTTTCTCACTGGCACCTGGGGAGCAGAAATAAAACTGCCAGAGATACAGACAAAAAGGTATGTTTAAAAATTATAGACCTGTAAGAGAGGCAAACTGGTAAGACACTGAAAGACGTCTAACACATATTGAAAAAGCCTAAGTGGATTTGTTTGTATGTTTCCGTTGAATTTGTTTTTGGTTTGTGTTCCAGGTGGGGCTGGTAACAGCTCCAGGAACTCTTGCCCATAGGGGGGATAGCCAGTCGTGGCCCTGGGAGCAGAGCTCGTGCAGCAGTGGGTCGGCGGAGCTCGGGCAGTGACAATAACAGCATTGTTGTGGTACAGGAGCAGTGATGGCTCCAATTCGATTTGTGGTTTAAAGGCAGCATGGTGGTAATTTCCAGTTTTCGTCACCAAGCTTGCGGGCATTGGCTTCAGGTTTTACCCCTGCTTCATCCCCTGCTTCATCCTCATTTGAGAGAAAGGTAATTAATAAGGGAGACTCCCCTCCCACTCCCGAGCCACAGGAGCCAACAGGACTGTATCCACTCTTACCCTCCAGTGATAGTGAGAAGGAAGAACGCTCCCCACAGGGTCCTATAGCATCAAGAACCCGAAGAAAACAGAGACCATACAAGCCCTTTTAAGGGAAACAGTCACCTCTGAGGGGGAGACAGTGTGAGTCAGAGTCCCCTTTACTGCCTGGAATTTAGATTCCTGGGAAAAAAATTGCAAAAAATTATCTAGTTGGCCCACTAAGTGTTGCAAAAACGATGAAATTTATGGTTAAACAACATAGGCCTTATTGGACAGGCATTCAAATATTACTTGATTCCTTAACAGAATCAGAGAGGCAGATGGTTTTAAAGGTGACCTAAAATTTACCTGAGGATGATTGTAGAATAACACAGGATGATGTTAAGGATGTATTTCCCCTTCAGGACCCAAGTTGGAATGCTAATAGGCCAGAGGAAAGAGCATGGCAAATAAAATATCAGGAATTAATAATAAAAAGACTGGAAAGAGCAATTCCTAGAACTATAAAGTGGTCAGCCCTTTATGCTATTAAACAGAATTCCTCTCAAACTCCTGAATTTCTAGACCAATTGTGAGAGGCAATGCATCAGCACACCACCCTGGATCCTGAATCTGATGAGGGAATACAACACTTGGTAAACTTGTTTTTAGGGCAATCTACAGGTGACATCAGGAAGAAGCTCCAGAAGATGCGGGGCCCAGCAAGTCGGAATTTGGAGACTTTGTTAGATGAGGCATGGAGAGTTTTCAGCAATTGGGAAGAGGGGTGTAAACCAGGGACAAAGAAACTAGTAGCAATAATACAGGAAAATGTAAAAGGGAAACGTGAGCATGGTCTCCCAAAACGAGGACCACCCCGACTAGAAAAAAAATAATATGCATTTTGCATGAAATTTGGACACTGGAAAAACCAGTGTCCAGAATTAAGAAGGGGTGATGAGCAAAGAAAAGGTGACCGAAAAAGGGAGGGGGTGGTGGTTCATATAAAGGAGGACTGAATGGGACTGGAGGGCCCTACCCTAGAAGACCCTTTGGTTATAATCAAACTAGGGAACAATGAAAAAGAAGTGGAATTTTTAGTAGATACGGGGGCAACATATTCAGTGTTAAATGAGGCCATGATACCTATAACAAATGATTATATTGTAGTAAAGGGAGCAACTGGCCAATCTGAAAAAGCAAATTTTTGCACACCATTAAAGTATAAGCTGGGAAAACATTGGGGGATTCATCAATTTTTGTATATGCCTAAAGCTCCATCTGCACTTTTGGGCAGGGATCTGCTAGAGCAGCTGGAAGCAAAAATAATATTAAAAAATGGGGAAATTTGTTTGGAGGTAAAGACCAACAATATGTGAAATTAAGCTTAATGCTAATTTAAAAAAAAAATCAAAGTTAAAAATTAAGAAGAAGAAATAATTAAGAAGTAAAAGATCAGGTATTCCCTGGAGTATGAGCTTCTAATATACCAGGGAGTGCAAAGAATGCTCTACCAGCATTCCGCTTAAGGAAGGAGAACAATCTGTAAGGATCAAACAATATTCCTTAAAAAGGGAAGACAGAGAAAGAATTAGAAAACTTTTTGCAAATAAGACTTTTGAAGAAGTGTCAATCTGATTTTAATATTCCTATTTTGCCCCTGCAAAAGCCTGATAAATCATACAGGTTAGTACAAGATTTAAGAGCTGTTAATAAAATAACTGAAGACTTATACTCAGTGGTTGCTAACCCCTACACCTTGTTAACTCTTAACACCGGAACTAACCTGGTTTACTGTTCCAGATTTGAAGAATGCTTTCTTTAGACTTCCTCTCCATGAAACCAGCCAGAAAATTTTTGCATTTGAATGGGAAAATCCCAAAACTGGACGTAAAACTCAGCTCACATGGTATGTACTACCCCAGGGGTTCAAGAACTCCCCTACTATATTTGAAAAACAGCTGGCAAAAGATTTGGATTTTTGGGAACCCCCACCAGGAGAAGGACAGCTGCTTCAGTACGTGGATGACCTCTTAACAGCCACCCGGACCCAGGAGGCATGTGTGAGCCTCCTAAACTTTTTGGGCCTGCAGGGGTACCGGGTATCCCAAAAGAAAGCCCAGATGGTGAAACAAACAGTGATTTACCTGGGCTATGAAGTAAGTGCTGGACAAAGAACCTTAAGGCAAGACCATAAGGAAGCAATATGCCAAACTCCAAAACCCCAGACAGTGAAAGAACTGAGAACCTTTCCAGGCATGACGGGGAGGTGCAGACTGTGTATTATAACTATGGATTGTTTGTTAAACCCTGTATGCCTAATCACAGAGAGGAGCAGGGATCTTCAGTGGACACCAGAAGCAACACAAGCCTTCAACCAACTGAAGAAAGCTCTTATGTCAGCTCCAGCCTGGGACTTCCAGATGTGAGTAAACCATTCTTTCTGTTTTCTCACGAAAAACAAGGGATTGCTCTGGGAGTACTAGCACAGAACCTGGGGCGGTACCAGAGGGCAGTCGCCTCCCTCTCCAAACAGCTGGACACGGCAGCCAAGGGGTGGCCAGGGTGCCTCAGAGCTGCTGCAGCAGTAGCAGTGAACATCCAAGAGGCACTCAAATTCACCCTGGGCCAGAAGATGACCGTGCTAGTATCCCACACACTGTCTGCAGTCCTGGAGGCAAAAGGGGGACATTGGCTTTCCCCACAAAGGTTTCTGAAGTACCAGGCCATACTGGTAGAACAAGATGATGTTGAAATCATGGTAACTAACATTGTGAACCCAGCTTCTTTCCTCAGCAGGAGCATGGGAGAACCAGTGATCCACGACTGCCTGGAGACCATTGAAGCCACCTACTGCAGTCACTCGGATCTGAAGGACACCCCTCTCGAGGAGGCTGAGCGCTGGTTCACTGATGGGAGCAGCTATATCATCAGTGGAAAAAGACATGGTGGCTATGCAGTTACCACAAGCAGAGAGGTAATAGAATCTGGACCATTGCCCACAAACATCTCTGCACAAAAAGCTAAAATAATTGCCTTAACCCAGGCCTTAGAGCTGGCAAAAGGAAAAGAAATCAACATTTATACAGACTCAAGGCATGCATTTGGAGTAGTACAAGCACACAAAGCTATTTGGAAAGAAAAGGACTGCTGAACTCACAACAGAAAAATATTAAACATGCCCAAGAAATACTAAAACTATTAGATGCAGTTCAGTTACCTGAAAAGGTAGCTATTATGCACATCAGGGAACACTAAAAAGTGAGCTCAGAATTGGAAGAAGGAAATATGCTGGTGCACAGAGAGGCAAAAGACGCAGCCAAAGGTGAGGTACCCAGTGAAATAGCCAAGGCAGCATTAATTCCAGATGGAAAGATCTCTATTGAAGGAAGCTAAGCCAGTATATAAGAAAAAGGAAAAATATCTTAGTAAGGAAGAGGCAACTTATAACCAGGAAGGCTGGGCTGTAACCAAAGAAGGAAAAGTTGTAGTACCTTCTTACTTGTTGTGGTCATTAGTGCTAAAAGAACATGAGAAAACATATTGGAGAATAAATGCCCTATACAATTATTTAAAGGATATAATTCTGGCTAGAAAATTACAAGGCACAGTAACAGAAGTCACTTTTAAGTGTGGTCTTTGCCTCTGAACTAATCCTAAAAACTTTCCATAGCCTAAAGTTGGACAAATTGTGAAAGGTTGTATTATAATAATTCAACTATATAATAATTTTGCTAATTGGATTAATTATTATACTTAAATAATATGATAAATGGGAAAGCCTGGGCAGCAATAGCAAATTAATTTTACGGAATTGCCCAGTAAAGTGGAGTATCATTACCAATTAGTTTTAGCAGATACCTTTTCAGGATGGCCAGAAACTTTCTCTACCCAGACAGCTAAGAGGTTACCAAGGCATTGTTACAAGAAATAATACCACGTTTTGGAGTCCCAGCTGCTATATCATCTATAGAGAGCCACATTTTATCTCCAAAATTTTACAGCAAATTAGTCACCACCTGGGGATAGACCGGGAATTGCATACCCCATATCACCGTCAATCCAGTGGCCAAGTGGAGAAAATGAACCATTTGATCAAACAACAAATAGTTAGGCTGGGGCAAGAGGCAAATTTGCCTTGACTCCAGTCTCTTCCTCTGGCATTAGTACAGATTAGAACAAAACCAAGAACAAAAGGGAAATTAAGCTCTTTGAAATATTGTATAGGAGACAATATGCGGTCCAAGAAGGAATAACACCCATTCAAGTAGAGGAAGAAACTCTACACAAATACATAGTGGGCCTAAATAAACAACTTGGAGAAATTGGAAAATATGTGGCTGGGGCCCAAAGCAGAGAAATAGATGGGCTAGTACAGGATGTACAACCTGGGGATTATGTATATGGTAAGACTTTTGCAGAGAAGACTTTGGAACCACAGTGGGAAGGACCATTCCAGGTACTCCTCACCACCTTCATGGCAGTGAAGATCAAAGAACAGAAGGTGTGCATCCATCACTCCTGAGTGAAGAAGTTTCCTCAAGAAATTTGGAAAACTACACCAGGTGACAGACACCTGAAGCTGAAATTCACCGAGAACAGTGAGTAATGGACTTATAGCTATCATGGACATAATGCAAATGGTTGTGACCCTTGTGGTCATTGTCACGACTATAATAAGGGTCAAAGCAACACCACACCAGTACAATGTAACCGGGATTTATCAATGCCAAGGGAAAGCGTACGATCCCTACTCTGATAGGGCTTTGAGCAGAATGTTAAGGGTCACAAATACAAGTATGTGGGAAGGGAGAAATGTTTGGGGATGTGAATTTGTACAAGATGGGTTCCATGAGTCTCACCATCCACCCATGGAACTCATCCAAGTTAGTCCTGGATGCTGTGACAAGTGCTTGACCACTTGTCCTGAGTTTAGACTTAAAATCGAAGGATGTGCAGCCAAAGGGTTTGATCTTGATTTTAATGTTACTCATTATTGCATAGTTTCACAAAATCAAAGCCAAATCCACCACACCACTGTCAGAGAGGGCTGTAGCAATCCAGACTCCGAGTTATTCAGAGAAAAAGAAACAACCTATTATTCCCACAATTTCTAAAATTAGACCATATGCTATCAAGAAAACAGGAATTCAGAGACTGCTAACTAACCCAGGATAATCTCTGAAGCGAGTAGAAATGGGAATGCAGGTAAATGCTTCTGGCATTCGGCCAGAATGTGCCCCATTTCTCAAAATTCCTTTCATGGAATGGACTACTTGGTTTCAAAATCTTATGCTGTCTAATTTTTAGAAAAAAGAGTGACCTCACTGAGATATTAGGAACAGGATTGGGAGTTTTAAACACAATGGATTCAGAGGTGTTAACTAACAACTTGACTGTGATAGGAAGTGATTCAGTTAAATTAGAGCAGCCTCGCAATCTTCATTGTTAGCACTAGGTAACAATCATTGGAAACTCATTAAAATATTACCAAAATGGGAAATATAGAAGAGCAAGACCATGAGGTAACAATTAAAGCCCTAGGCACAGCTAGTGCGAATGTTTGTCTGTCTCCTGGATGTATTCAAGCACAAATGTGGATGCAGTCAGTGGCTGATGAAATTCACAAAATTGTTTGGGATAATGCCTCTGAAATGGAAAGAGAGCTTCAATCTTGGTGGTTTTTTGTTAATTTTGCCTATTACCCCGAGACAAATAGACTGCCAGCTTTTAACTATACATAGTGCATCTGTGAGCTTAATATATCCAATAGTTTCTCTAGGACTAAAATATGAAGGGACTGTACTGTATCCTTCTGAACATAGAATGTGGGCACAAGAAGTTGAAGGAAAATGGCAGACCATTAACTTAGAGCCCTGTTCTATAAGAAAACAACTGGGATATATATGTGAGGGAACTTTAGAAGATGACAAAGATACTTGCCTGGACATGGACCAAAGCATTTGCCACTATGAAATCCATCTAACCAACCAGACAACTTCACTTGTGTATATAGGACAAGGTTGTGTCTGTCTCAGAACAGCATGTCTCACCATAATAATAGACAATCAAATTGTAGATAAGACTCAATTCAATTTATGTGTTTGCAATTTTGCTGAAATCAAAGGATGTGACTTTTCTTATTAGGCACCTGTAATATCACACCAGTACATAAAAGCAAACCTGGTTTCTGTGCGAGAAATATTGCCTGTGTCTATAGGAATGAATTTAACCCTGTGAGAGTCTGTCTGAGCCTCTCATCTGTTTCTGCCCAACGACCCTCGCCTGAGGCCTGCGCTGGCCAGGGATGGGAGGAACGCCAAGTGACTGTTCCGCAGGTGATGCCTACCAGGACTGGTTTCTCATGACAACTAGTCATGGGGTGCTGATTCAACAAAGCTCCCACAGATGGAAGAACAATGGACTGGTCAGTATGGGCTACCCTGAGTGTGTTCATAACAACAAAGATGGTTTGGTGTGCATTAAAGTGTCCTGTTTCCACCTGTTCCTCAGCGTAACGAGCTCCACATACAATAGTCCATAAATCTTCCCACCTTTTGGCCAGAAGCTACTTGCTTTTGGAAAGGACTATTAAAGTGACTTTCTTAGAGGAGACCCCCGAGATCTTCCCAGACAGCAACAGACATCTACTGGCTGGCTCCATGAGGATTCGTCTGCCCGTCTTGGTAGCTATAATCCCAACCCCTCTTTCTCTCTCCCTCTCTCTCTCTCTCTCTCTCTCTCTCTCTCTCTCTCTCCCACTATCACATTTTGGTTGGCACTAAATAAAGTGCATTTCTGCAATTTCTGTAGAAGTAAACTGGTTTTGTCCCCTACTGTGTCTTTTGCGCTCTGAGATCCATAAAAGAACCAGTCACGACTCCCTCTTGGGTTGGGCGGACCGTGACATTATTTGGTGTAGTTGGCAATTGGATTCCCAGCACTATAGGAGTTGGGGTTTTCTGTGCGCTTTGTACCAGGGGAAGACCTGTGCCATTTCAGCTGCACCTAGCCTCTCTGTACCGTAAGGACTGAACAGTGTTAGAAAGCAAGGGAGGTGATATTGGGTTCTTCCCGCAATCTGCACACAGACCCAGGTGGATAATCAACTCCATTCCAGTTATCGGAGAATTTTTTGAAAGGATCTCAACTGTGCAAATGATGGGACTTGTGTTTTTTGTTGTGGATGAGTTGTTTAGCTGCTTGGTGTACTTGAGGAAACAACCATTGTGTAACTAAGGAGAACCTGCCAGGCAGTTTTTGATCCCCTCATCCCCCCAGGGAAGAGAGGGGGTTGTCCCCAGCAGAAGTCTGGGTGTTAAGTCTTGACCTCCCTGAAGTGGTTTTCTCCCCTCGCACATAATCGTAACTCACAGGTTATAGTTGTTGTATGATTATTGTACTTGACTACTTGGGATTGCGAAGAGACAAGTGGTTTTTGTAGTTAAGTTAGTACCTCTCAAGTAGTGTGTCTCTTCACCCGCTCCAAGGAAGAGAAGGGATTCCCCATTTCAGCTGTGCTTTTTGTGCAACTTTAAGTGTGCCTCCCTGAGAGTGGTTTTGGTCCCTTCATAAAAATGCCTGAAAAAGATAAAGCTGCATTTCAGGCTTTACTAGCTAAGTATAATGCCAGACCCTCCCAAGGGGGGGAAGACTGGGCACACAGTAATTGGTTTAATTTAGAAAATGTGATTGATAGGATACATTCTTTGCAACATGAAACAAAATTCAAACTGAGCAAGAAAAATAAAACCATACTTTGCGCAGTTCTAGGCGCTTGTCTTTCAGCTGCTGTAGAATCTTGTTTCAAACGAGTGAGTGAGGAATATGCAGTTATAGACTCCTTGCAAAACCTGGTGGAAGCTTTCTGTCATCCAAACCCTGGAACTCAAATGGATCAGGAATGGTGCCCCCAGCAGAACCAGGGCAGTGATTCTTCACCTGTGCTCAGCACTGGTTGGGCAGCACCTCAAGTGCTGTGTCCAATTCTGGGCCCCCAATTTAGGAAGAACATGGAGGGGCTGGAGAGTGTCCAGAGAAGGACAACAAAGCTGGTGAGGGGTCTGAAACACAAGTCCTGTGAGGAGTATCAGAGGGAGCTGGGGATGTTTATCCTGCAGAAGAGGAGGCTCAGGTGAAACCTCATCACTCTCTATAACTCCCTGACAGGAGGGTGCAGACAGGTAAAGGTGAGGATCTTCTGTCAGGGAGCAGTGAAAGACAAAACCACCCAGTCATAACATGCATCAGGGTAGTTTTAGGTTGGACATTGGGAAATATTCTTGAAAATATTCTTGACTAGAAGGGTGATTGGGCATTGGAATGGGCTGCCCAGGGAAGTGGGTGAGTCACCATCCCTGGAAGTGTTTCAGGAAAGACTGGATGTGGTTCTGAGTACCATGGTCTGGGTGACAAGGTGGTGTTGGGTCACAGGCTCTCCAAGTTCTTTTCCAGCTTGGGTGATTCTGTGATGATTTTGACACTGCAGGGCCCTGGAGAAGCAAGGGGCCATTGTGATACTGCAGGGCCTCATGGAACTGAGAGGACCAGAGTGACACTATGTACGACATGACACCACAGAGCCAAGGGGCCACTGTGACACTGTGGGGCCTCGTGGAACTGGAAGGATCAGAGTGACACTGTGTACAACATGGCACCACAGAGCCAAGGGGCTACTATGACTCTGGGGGGGCTGCATGGAAGCAAGAAGTCCATTGTGACACTCTGTGTCCTCATGGAACCACAGAGGCCACTGTGACACTGCAGGGCCTTGTGGAACCAAGGGGCCATTGTGACACTGCTGAACCAAGAAGAGACTTGTGAGACCCTGGGGCCCAATGGAATCAAGGGGACATTGTTCGACTGCAAGGACTCTTGGAACTAAGGGAACAATAGTGACACTGTGGTGTCCCATGGAACCAAGGGTCCCTGTGACACTGCAGGATCTTGTGTAACCAGGGCTCCACTGCGACACTGTAGCACCAAGGAATATGGTGGCACTCAGAGGCCTCATGGAACCAAGAGGCCACTGTGTCACTGCAGGGACTTGTGGGACCATGCAGAGCATTGTGACAGAGCAGGACCTCGTGTAATGATGGGGCCATTGTGACACTGCAGGACCCCATGGAACCAAGGGGCCAGTGTTACTCCTTAGGGACCCCTGGAATGAAGGAAGCATGTTTGACACTGTGGTGCCCCTTGGGACCAAGAGGTCATTGTGACACTGTGGAACCAAGGAGAGCATTGCTGCACTGCGAGACCTCATGGAACCAAGGACCATTGTGACACTGGGAGGACCAAGAATCCAGGGGAATTTTGTAACACCAAACAGGTCCAATGGAACCAAAGGGACATTGTGAAACTGGCAGACCTCAAGGAATCATGGACAGCCTTGTAATAGTCTAGGGCTTCATGGCACTGTTGTGACACCAAGCTGGTTGCAAGTGTTCACCTGCTTCACTGTAGGATAGCTCTGCAGAGGGACCTGGACAGGCTGAATCCAGGGCTCGGATCCAACAAGGTGATGTTTAACAAGACCAAGTGCCAGGTCCTGCACTTCAGTCGCAACAACCCCTGCAGTGCTACAGGCTGGGGACAGTGTCAGAACAAAGGCCAGGTAGAAAGGGAGCTGGGGGCATTGATGAACAGCAGGCTGGACAAGAGCCAGCAGTGTGCCCAGGTAGCCAAGAAGGCCAATGGATCCTGGCCTGGATCAGGAATGGTGTGACCAGCAGAACCAGGACAGTGATTGTTCCCCTGTACTCAGCACTGGTTGGGCAGCACCTCGAGTGCTGTGTCCAGTTCTGGGCCCGCCCATTTAGGAAGGACATGGAGGGGCTGGAGCATGACCAGAGAAGGGCAACAAGGCTGGTGAGGGGTCTGGAACAAAAGTCCAGTGATGACCGGCTGAGGGAACTGGTGATGTTTATTTTGGAGAGGAGTAGGCTCAGGAAGACAAGGTGGTGTCAGGGCACAAGTTGGACTTGATGATTTCCAAGATCTTCTCCAGCCTGGCTCATTCTGTGATTCTCTGAACCCACTCCTGGAGCAGTTTCAGGATGAGCCCTGGGCCTCCTCTTCACAAGGTCCAGCAGCCCAGGTCCCTCAGCTTCTCCTCTCAGTTCCAAAACCCATCCTGTCAGTCCTGCAGAGCCTCTCCAGCCCCTCCTCACTGCCCAGAGCAGGGAGCCCCACACCCAGACACATCAGCCCAGATGTGCCCCCCTGGCCTGTGGTGCCTCTGGCAAGGGAGCAGCACGAGGCACTGCAGGACCCTGGAGACAATTCCTGAAGCACTTGAAGGATGTTCCTGCATGTAAGGGATGTTCCCCTGGTGCCAGCTGAAAAACTGAAGCAGGGAGTGGGGCCAGAGAGGAAATGGGACAACAGGGACGTGTTGTTTGCAGAGGAGGGGACAAAGATGGACAAGAGGAAAAAATATGGATCAGGAAAGGGGAAAGGAAGTACAGGTGAAGCAGAAGAAACACACAGGACATTTTGGGGCGGCAGCCAGGCATAGCTGGCTCTGAGCAACAATGTCTGCAGTGAGACAGGAAGCTCACAGCTCATGGGAACAAAATTTTGGGCTGACTCTAGAAACCTGTGGTTTCCCTGAGTGGTGTCCCTGGTGTCCCCCAGCCCTTGCTGGCCCCAGGGGCTGATGGCATTTGTGCTCACTCAGCTCCATCTCCCCACAGCAGCACCATGGGGGTGCTGACGCTTGCTCTGTGCAGTGCAAACAGGGGCTCCTGAGCCAGTGTTGCCGTGTCTGTGCCTGCAAAGATGCGGCACCTGTGTGAGCTGGGGGAGAGGCCAGGGCTGCAGAGGGAGGATGTTGTTGGCAGGTGCATGAGGATGCTCTGAGTTGCTGCCCTGGACTGTCCAGAGCAGTGGGGATGGATCAGCCCCTGCTCTGCTGCTCCTTGCCAGGGTCTCCCCTTGCAGGGACCTTGCAGAGCACCAGCCATGCTGTTTGCCCCCAGCCTGCCCACGGCCAGCCGGGGCTGCTCACGGGGGTTTTCTGTGCTCAGCATTGGCCTGGCCAAGTGTTCTGGAGAGAGCCTGGCCCAGGGGCCTGGAGCCCCCAGGCCCTGCCCTGAGGTGTCAGCGCTGCCCCAGCAGTGCCCATGTCCTGTCCCTGCTGCAGCCCCGGCACTGCCACCCCGAGAGCACTCAGGCGCTGCAGCAACACGAGGGGCAGGAGGGCAGTGGGGCAGTGGCACGGGAGCAGCACTGGCAGCACCAACAGCTGCTGCTGCTGGGCACAGCTGCTGTGCCAGCACTGATCTGCCCCAGCTCTGCACACAGACTTTGCTAGTGCAGCTCCAGGGAAGTGAAAGAAACAGGGCATCTCTGGAGAAAACTTCTCTGAGAGATCCTTTATTTCCTTCAAAGCCACCAAGAGCACAGTTCCTTTTTGACACAATCTGTGGGCCCTGGTAGAGATGGAGAGAAACAAAATGAGAAATAGCACAAACAATGACCTTGCTTTGTGGATAACACTAAAAAATGAAACAAAGAAAAGAAAAGAACAAACATACCGCCAAATGAACAAGGGCTATCAAAAATGCCTTCTATTACAGGTGATTTGCAGAAATCAACCAGCAGTTTAATGTTTCTGAAAACAGCTAATGATCAGTTACCACATTGCAGCCTTGAGCTCCTGGTTTTTCAGGCTGTAGATGAAGGGGTTCAGGGCAGGAGCCACCACTGAGTACAGAACTGACACTGCCAGATCCAGGGATGGGGAGGAGATGGAGGGGGGCTTCAGATAGGAGAATAGGCCAGTACTGATAAAGAGTGAGGCCACAGCCAGGTGAGGAAGGCAGGTGGAAAAGGCTTTGTGCCGACCCTGCTCAGAGGGGATCCTCAGCACAGCCCTGAAGATCTGCACATAGGAGAAAACAATGAACACAAAACAGCCAAAAGCAAAAGAAGCACTAACAGCAAGAAGTCCAAGTTCCCACAGGTTTGAATGGGAACAGGAGAGCTTGAGGATGTGTGGGATTTCACAGAAGAACTGGCCCAGGACATTGCCATGGCACAATGGCAGGGAAAATGTATTGGCTGTGTGCAGCAGAGCATTGAGAAAGCCACTGGCCCAGGCAGCTGCTGCCATGTGGGCACAAGCTCTGCTGCCCAGGAGGGCACCGTAGTGCAGGGGTTTGCAGATGGACATGTAGCGGTCGTAGCACATTATGGGTAACAGATAGTATTCTGTTCCAATGAAGAACAGAAAGAAAAAGAGCTGTGCAGCACATCCCTCATAGGAGATGTTCCTGGTGTCCCAGAGGGAATTGTGCATGGCTTTGGGCACAGTGGTGCAGATGCAGCCCAGGTCAGTGAGGGCCAGGTTGAGCAGGAAGAAGAACATGGGGGTGTGCAGGTGGTGGCCGCAGGCTACGGCGCTGATGATGAGGCCGTTGGCCAGGAGGGAGCCAGGGAGATGCCCAGGAAGAGGCAGAATTGCAGGAGCTGCAGCTGCCACGTGTCTGCCAATGGCAGCAGGAGGAAGTGGCTGATGGAGCTGCTGTTGGACATTGCGTCAGTCTGGGCATCAGGGACTGTTGAAAGAAGGTATTGACAAGTTGGGACAGATTTCCTTGTGCTGCTCTGTTACTGCCTAATCTAAAACATCACTCTCAGCCTGAACACTGGGTAGCCCAGAGAGAAAACAGGAGTCTCTGCCCCAGTGCAGTCACACCTGCTGGTTCTACACAACTTCCCTTTGCTTATTACAGCTCACTCTAATTTAGAGTAATCACACTTAAAATGTGGTGGTCTTGGGAGTTGTGGGTTCTTTGTTTCTGTTTTTTTGGTTTGGTTTTTGATTTGGTTTGGTTTGTTGTGGGGTTTTTTTTTGTGGTTTTATTTTTTTTGTTTGTTTGTTTTTGTGGGGAGGGGGTTGTATTTTGTTTTGTTTTGTTTTTTCCCCCTCTTCTCTCCATCTGTGGAATTTCTTCCCATTTGACCTGATAAGAAGTACTGATGGCTAGTGATATGAGGAGGGGTAGGCTCCCTGTTTTTTTGGGGATTTTTTTGGAGCTTCTCTTGCAGGGCGTGGGAGGGGAAGAGGGGGAGCACCGTTTTCACTCGCTTAGTTTCTCAGAGGATGGGTGCTGGAAAATCTCACCCTGTCTCCCAACCCTGGCAGCTGCCTCTTCTGGTGTTGGAACCTGTTGTCCCCTGTGAGGACACTCTCCTGCTTCAGCCTGCCATCTCCATGCATCCTGTTTGAGCACCAGGACTGACACTGCCCCAAGGATCCATGAGCAAGGTTTCTCCTCCACCCTTCCCATCTGGGACACAGCCAGCATCACTCCCAGCACTGCTGCCGCCATGCAGGATCACTGGATCTGTCCCTGTCCACTGGGAGCCATATATATATACGCATACACATATATATATACACACACACATACATATATATATATTCATGCATATGTATGTATATCTGCATATATATATATGTAAAGAACTGTTATTCCTCTCCCCATATCTTTGTTTGAGAGCCCCGTAATACCAAAGTTATACTCATTCAGAGAGAGGAAGTCCCTGCTCTTCCCTAACACACACCTGTCTCTTAAAACCAAGATAGCTGCGAAAAAAAAAAAAAAAAAAAAAAAAAAAAAAAAAAAAAAAAAAAAAGTGGATTTTTTCATGTCTCCAGTTTAAAAGTCAATCTCTTAAAACCCTTCTCTCTTTCCCAGTGTAGCTGGAGTGAAAGAGTATCCAAGGTTGGTCTCACTCTCTGCTGCCTGCAATTGTGCCTACTGGGAGCTTGTCCCTGTCTTGTCCCTACCAGTGCTGCCAGAGCCCAGCCCACCCCTGGGGGTTCAGCACTGCCCTACACACTCCTCCCAGCACAGAGCACTGCCCAGGGGCGTCTTCCTGGCAGCAGGGCCCTAAGGGCAGCTCACACAAACTGAGATGCTGCAAGCCAAGGTGCTGCTGCTGTCTGTAGGCAGAGGAGGGTGAGGAGGCACTGTGAGAGGGATCTGAGGCAGATCTGCTGATGCCCAGTGGGACAGTGCTGAAGTCTCAGTGAAACAGACACACCTGACAGCCCCTTTCCCTTCCCTTGAGGAGACAGCTGAGAGAAGCCCTGGTCATGCAGCACTATCTGCACAGCAGGAGGAATCTGCCCTGATGGGGTGGCTCCTTCCACCTCCAACTTCTCCCCACAGTCCATGGGGAGCTCCCAGGCAGGCTGAGAGCTGACCCTGGCAGGTGGCACATGCCCTGGGCTGGCCAAGAGCCCTGAGGGGGCCTCTGCAGGACAGCCCTGGGCAGCCCTGGCTGCAGCCCCAGCTTCAGCCCCTGCAGCCATCTCTGGTGGTGTCCTGGCTCAAGGAGATCCCTCCAGGAGCACAGGGGACATTGCCCTGCACCCACAGACTCACCATGTCCAGGGCTGTGAAGATGTTTCCCCAAGTGAAGTCTCAGCTCAATGTCTTCCCAATCCTGATTGCCTTTAGCCTGTCTGTGCCTGGCTCCTGTCCCCTCAGTGCCTGCAGGCAGTGCCCTCAGCCCTGCTGGGCTGGGAGAGAAACTGCTTCTCAGCAGAAATGTCTTTTTGAAACTCCTCTTGGTTTACCTTGGGAAATGCCTCTGTGCCAAGAGCCTAGCCTAGATCAGCAGCACAGGAATAGCACGAGGACTTTAATGACCCTCTCAGGGCTTTGTGCTGCTTACATCAGACCCAGTCCCTGAGAGAGTGTTCACAAACTTCTCAAGAACTCAAAATTAAATTGAAACTCCAAAGTTTCTTGAACTTTTAATGGGTTCCATTGAAGAACACAACTGAGAAAGTGTCCCCATGTTCCAGTTAGAGCAGAACCCTGGAGGCAGTGATGACAGGAGAGGACAAACAAGGGAAAAAGTGTCTCTGGTGCTGAGCAAACCTGGATGGGTTTCAGGAATGCAAAGGGCCAAGGGCTGATCCCCAGCCCCTGGCAAGAGAGATCCTGTCCCTCCTTCATTGCTCAGGGCTCTTCCCAGGTCACTGGGCTCTGGGGATGTGCAATGCCAAGGGCAGCACCATGGAGCAGCCCCTGCCAGGCTGCTGAGGGACAAGGAGGCAATGAGGCCCCAGAACAACAAGGTTCACTTGTCCCCTGCTGGCCTCAAGCCCAGGGCCAGCAGCCATGGCCCAAGTGCTGCAGCAGTTGGCTCTGGCAGGGCCTTTCAGCTGCTGCCCATCCCTGTGCCCTGTGTAGCCCAGGCTGTCCTACGGTGTCCATGCTCTGTGCCTCTGTCCCTGCAGGCTGTCGTCATCCCCTGGCTGTCACACCTCACTGGCCCTTCCTTTGCTGACAGCTCTGCATCCTGCCTGCCTCTGCCTGGCCACACAAACCCTTGGACTCCTCCAGACTCCTACTGGGGGACGTGTTGCACCATAGCTCTGCCCCGGGAGTGAAATTCCTTTTTCCTTGGGTCCAATATGGACCACCCCAACAGCACTTGGCATTAATTTTCTTTCTCCTGGTGTTCTCTACTACGTCAAAAGGAACCACCATCTCTGAAACCATCCTTCCATCCTTCCCAGGTCTCTCCTCTGCTGTACTCATTCTCCACTCAAGTGAGCACAGAGCTTCTTTGCCTTTACAAAGTACTCATGCTGGAGGCACCTGGACAAGAAGAAGTATTCTTTTCTGTGGGAAGGAAACCACAGAACTCCAGGGTTTTGTATGAAGAGGAGAGGCGGTCTCCAGAGACCAAGGCAAATCAGACTTGTCTGTCCTTGCAGCTTTTTTCTGAAAGCAACCCTTGGATATTTGTGGAGTTCTGGAGGTGGTATTCCATTTCAGTTGTGCGTGCCTGGACTGGAATGGAAATTCTTCTCCACAGGAAGGACAGGGCAGAGCCCTGGTGTTTCAAAGGCTGATGAGAGGCAGCCTCAATGAGGCCAAGGCCAGCCAGACCCATTTGTCTTGGCAGCTTTTGTCTGCGAGCCCTCCCTAGATAGCCAGAATTTGGGAGGCCAAATTCCATTTTTGTCTATTGGTTTCTGGACAAGAAAGACAGTTCTCTTGCATAGGAAGGAAAGTAGGGAGCCCCAGTGTTTTAAAGGCAAATGAGAGCTGGCCCTCAGGAAGAGAAAGGAACCTAGACATTCCTGGCAACTTTTGTCTGGGAGCTATATAAGGAATTTTGGAGGCAGATTCCTACATTTGGCTGTGGATGCCTGCACTTGAAAAATGTTTTTTCCATAGCAAGGAAAGCATGGCCCCCAGGGTGTTTTAAAGGCAGGTGCAAGGTGGCCCCCCAAGAGGCAAAGGCCTTCCAGAGCTTTCTGTCCTAGCAGGTTTCATATTGTAAAAATCCTTGGATATAATCAGATTTAGAGGTAGAATCCAAATTTTGGCCATGGGCACCAGGACATGGGAGGAGGAGGACAGTTCTTTCCCACAGGAAGGAAAGCCCAGAAATCCAAGGGGCAGATCAGAAGCAACTCTCAACATTCCAACGTCAGCTGGACCAGTCAGGTGGCCCCAGGAGGCCAAGCCAAGCAGACCTGCTCCATGTTCCTTAATCCTTGGGGCCCTGCAGCATCACAATTCCCCCTTAGTTCCATGAGGCCTCGTAGTATCACAACAGATCTTTGTTTCTATGAGCCCCAGCAATATCACAATGTTCTCCTTGACTCCGCAGTGGCACAATGGCCCCTTGCTTCCATGAGGTCTTGCTATATCAAAATGGTTTCCTTGGTTCCCTGGGGCTGCAGAATGACACAATGGCCCCTTGGTTCCACATGGCCTGGCTGTGTCACACTGGCCCTTTGCTTCCATGGGGACCCATAGTGTCACAATGGTCCCTTGCTTCTCTGAGAGCCTGCAGTGTCACAATGGCAACTTGGTTCCATGAAGCCCTGAGGTACTGAATGGCGCTTTGATTCCATTGGGCCCTGTTACATGAGTTTAGTCTGTTAAATGTGTGAATTACCAAAATATGATTATTGGTCTAATACCGATACTCAACTGTGACAGACAAAAGACTATCTAACAATTTAAAATTAGAAAGTGTATGTTTATTCAGTGCTGGGCAGCAGCATGAGGTAATCCTCTAATACGCACTGCAAAATTACAGGTGATCACACAGTCTGTTTATTAACAAAGGATTTAAACAAATACATATTCATAATAACAGCCCCTCCCATCCCCTGCTTTCTATGGTAATTAGCTTGAATAGCTATTAAGCATGTGTGATTGACTTCTTAAATTAAGTCTGGGGTCATTTTTGTGGGGAGAGTACTTTCAAGGAAGAAGTAAGGTGAGTCTTCCTCACCCTAAACTCTTGACCTTTTCTATCACTGACAATACAAATAATTTCTGGGGATAGCCCAGTTTTCCAAAGAATGGGTTTCTGGTTGCATTGTCTATGTTCCTTTGGTTTTGCTCACTAGTTTCATCTTTTCCCATTGTAAGTGCAGCTGAGCAAACATAAAATGACAGACGATCAATTATTTAAGTTTCAAATAACTACTCCCTTCTAACTTTTGTTTTCAGCAAGGTAACTAAAATCCTAATTTTCTAAGATTAGTGTTTCATTCCCCACTTCCCCTTTCAAATGAGTAAATTCTTTTACTTAATATAGGGATTTCTCTTCATCTATTCAAGACGCATGGTGGCGATCTCTTAAGACCAAGCCATTCGCTTTTGATAGTGATGCTAAGTCTGCCACTTGTAATATTCTAGACTCCAAACAAGTACAGCAGTAGACAAAATCAAACTTATAGTGACTAAAATAAGCAGCACAATGATTAAGCAAACCGGTTGCTGTTGTTGGCCATCCAAATAGCACATTCCACCAATGATGAGGCAGATGTTCTTCAAATCTTTTAAAAACCCCTTTTATGGTTTCCACATCATGGTGTATCATGATCAAAGTCCTTTTCCCTGCATCTTGAAACTCTTTTAAAATTTCTCTTAATTCCTGAAGTTTTAGTAGCTGAGTGAATAGGTTTAAATTTATTCTTATAAGTGCAAGGCAATATTTTTTTACAGGTGCCTGATAGGATAAGTCACATTCTTTGATTTTAGCAAAATTGAAAACACATAAATTGAATTGAGTCTCATCCGTGATTTGATTGTCTATTATTATGGTGGGACATGGTGTTCTGAGACAGACACAACCTTGTCTTATATACAATCACTTATATAAGTGAAGTTGTCTGGTTGGTTAGATGCATTTCAAAGTGGCAAATGCTTTGGTCCGTGTCCAAGCAAGTATCTTTGTCTTTAAGATTAAACTATTTTGCTGCACATCTAAATTCAGGACACGCGGTCAAATATTTGTCACAGCATTCAGGACCAACTTGGATGAGTTCCATGGGTGGATGGTGAGCCACATGGGACCCATCTTGTATGAATGCATATTCACATTTTTAAACATTCCTCCATTCCCACATGCTTGCATTCATGACCCTTAACATTTTGCTCAAAGCCCTAAGAGAGTAGGGATCATAAACTTTCCCTTGGCATCGATAAATCCCGGTTACATTGTACTGGTGTGGTGTTGCTTTGACTCTTATAGTCATGGCAATGACCACAAGGGTCACAACCATTCACATTATGTCCATGATAGTTATAAGTCCATTACTCACTGTTCTTGGTGAATTTCAGCTTCAGGTCTCCGTTGCCTGGCACAGTTTTCCAAATTTCTTCTGGAGCCTTCTTCACTCAGGAGTGATGGATCCACAACTTCTGTTCTTTGTTCTTCACTGCCATGAAGGTGGTGAGGAGTACTTGGAATGGTCTCTCCCACTGTGGCTCCAAAGTCTTCTCTGCAAAAGATTTAACGTATACATAATCCCCAGGTTGTACATCATGTACTGGTCCATCTAATTCTCTGCTTTGAGCCCCAAACACGTATTTTCCAATTTTTCCAATTTTTTTATTTAGGCCCACTATGTATTTGTGTAGTTTCTTCCTCTACTTGAAGGGGTGTTATTCCTTCTTGGACTGCATATGGTCTCCCATACAATATTTCAAAAGGGCTAAATTTCCCTTTTGTTCTTGGTTTTGTTCTAATCCGTACTAATGCCAGTGGAAGAGCCTGGGGCAAGGCAAATTTGCCTCTTGCCCCAGCCTAGCAATTTGTTGTTTGATCAAATATTTCTTTTTCTCTACTTGGCCACTGGATTGAGGGTGATGTGGAGTATGCAATTCCCAGTCTATCCCCAGGTGGTGACTAATTTGCTGTACAATTTTGGAGATAACATGTGGCCCTCTATCAGAAGATATAGTGGCTGGGACTCCAAAATATGGTATTATTTCTTGTAACAATGCCTTGGTCACCTCTCATGCCTCAGCTGTCCGGATAGGGAAGGTTTCTGGCCATCATGAAAAGGTACCTGTTAACACTAATATGTAATGATACCCCTCTTTCCTGGGCAATTCCGTAAAATCAATTTGCCATTGCTGCCCAGGTCCACAACCCTTCCCAATTTGTCCAATTTGCTTTGGAATGTTTTTAGGAATAGTTTGGAGGCGAAGACAACACTGATGAGTTACTTGTGTAACTGTGCCTTGTAATTTTCTAACCAGAATTCTATCCTTTAAATAATGGTACAGGGCATCCATTCCCCAATGTGTTTTCTCATGTTCTTTTAGCACTAATGACCACAACAAGTAAGAAGGTACTACAACGTTTCCTTCTTTGGTTACAGCCCACTCTTCCTGGTTCTTAGTTGCTTCTTCTTCCTTAATAAGTTTTTTATCCTTTTTGTTATATACTGGCTTAGCTTCAATAGAGATCTTTCCATCTGGAATTAATGCTGCCTCAACTATTTCATAGGGTACCTCACCTTTGGCTGCGCCTTTTGCGTCTCTGTGCACCAGCATATTTCCTTCTTCCAACTGTGAGCTTAATTTTTGGTGTGCCTTGATGTGCATAATAGCTACCTGTTCAGGTAACTGCACTGTATCTAATAGTTTTAGTATTTCTTGGGCATGTTTAATATTTTATCCTTGTGAGTTCAGCAGTCCTCTTTCTTTCCAAATTGCTCGATGTGCATGTACCACTCCAAATGCATACCTTGAGTCTGTATAAATGTTGATTTCTTTTCCTTTTGCCAGCTCTAAGGCCCGGGTTAAGGCAATTATTTCAGCTTTTTGAGCAGAGGTATTTGTTGGCAATGGTCCAGACTCTATTACCTCTCTGCTTGTGGTAACTGCATACCCAGCATGTCTTTTTCCACTGATGATACAGCTGCTCCCATCATTGAACCAGCGCTCAGCCTCCTCGAGAGGGGTGTCCTTCAGATCCAGGTGACTGGAGTAGGGGGCTTCAATGGTCTCCAGACAGTCATGGATCACTGCTTCTTCCATGCTCCCGCTGAGGAAAGAAGCTGGGTTCACAACGTTAGTTACCATGATTTCAACATCATCTTGTTCTAACAGTATGGCCTGGTACTTTAGAAATCTTTGTGGGGAAAGCCAATGTCCCCCTTTTGCCTCTAGGACTGCAGACACTGTGTGGGATACTAGCATGGTCATCTTCTGGCCTAGGGTAAATTTGCGTGCCTCTTGGATGTTCCCTGCTACTGCTGCAACAGCTCTGAGGCACCCTGGCCACCCCTTGGCTGCCATGTCCAGCTGTTTGGAGAGGGAGGCGACTGCCCTCTGGTACAGCCCCAGGTCTTGTGCTAGTACTCCCAGAGCAATCCCTTGTTTTTCGTGAGAAAACAGAAAGAATGGTTTATTCATATCTGGAAGTCCCAGGGCTGGAGCTGACATAAGAGCCTTCTTCTGTTGGTTGAAGGCTCGTGTTGCTTCTGTTTTCCACTGAAGATCCCTGCTCTCTTCCGTGATTAAGGCGTACAGGGGTTTAACGAACAATCCATAGTTATAAATCCACAGTCTGCAGCACCCCGTCATGCCTGGAAATGTTCTCAGTTCTTTCACTGTCTGGGGTTTTGGGGTTTGGCATATTGCTTCCTTACTGTCTTTCCCAAGGTCCTTTGTCCAGCACTTACTTCATAGCCCAGGTAAATTACTGTTTGTTTCACCATCTGGGCTTTCTTTTGGGATACCTGGAAGAGGACTGGTTGCATTGTCTATGTTCCTCTGGTTCCAGTTACTAGTTTCATCTTTTCCCATTGTAAGCACAGTTGAGCAAACATAAAATGACAGACAATCGATTATTCAAGTTTAAGATAACTACCTCCTTCTACCTCCTAGCTTTTAATTATTTTCAGCAATGTAACTAAAATCCTAATTTTCTAAGATTAGTGTTCTATCAGAGGGAGGTCTAATCTCACAACTTCTCTGCCATTTAGAAAGAGAAAAAACATATCAGTGTGTGTCACCTCCTCCCATTTTTCTACGCTTTTTAAAGATAACATCAACTGCAATATGGTTTCATAATCCAAACTTCCTGAGGGCGGCCATCAGATGCCTTCTCCCAATTTATAAAGTGGCCACCGTTTTGTACACAACTTCACATGATTTCAATACCTCATTACCTCACAAGTCCTCTCCAACATGCTAGAATAAAGTAGAATAAAGCCTTGGGGATTGACTTTAGAAATCTGCTTGCTCTGGCTGGTGGCCATTGTTCCTTCCAGTGTTTTGTTTTTTTTTGGTTTGTTGTTTTTTTTTTTTTTTTTTTTTTTTTTTTGTTATTGTTTGCTTGTTTTTTTCCTCAAGTTCCTTTATTTTATACCACCTCTTTTCCTTGACCTAGTAGTCTCAGAATATGAAAATACTAACCACATGCAGTCCTGATTATTTCTGCTCTCTCCTCTAAATTATTTGAAATGCCCCTTCTCCAATAGCTCAAACAGCTGGCTGTTTCCTTCTCCTATTTGAACAGGCAGAAATTCCATAAATACACCCTTGTATCTCAAATACAAAAAGTTAAACTACAAGGGGAGCCTTGTATTTCATTTGTATTCACTTGAAATTCATTTTACCAAGCTGTACCATTCCCAGTCTGTTTCAAAAATATCCAAATTCTCCAGCTTTAAAACTTTTCCACAGGCTGGACTCACTGTGTAAAACTGATCGTGTGCTACATTCCAATTATAGCATCTCAGGAGCTCCAGGGCACAGCCTGGGCACCTGGGTCTCCTTCCATAAGATATACAATACTATCTCTTATTGCACCCTTTACAGCAGAGAAGGACCCAACTTGGATGCCACCCTGGTTCCCAATAAAAAATCGTGAGCCCACACAAAAAGCAGGGAGCTACCCCTATTAGTCCCCACCATTGTGGGTTTCTGAGATTATTCTCAACTGGGAGTTGTTCCCAGTAAAAAACCAAAAATAATTACTTGTTTGACTCTAATGCAATGCCCCTATAAACACCCTCTTTCTCTTCCCTTTCCCCCGTTTGACAATAGCCCTGTCTCCTCCTTCACCTGGTTGGAGCCCAAACAATCTAGAGAGCCCTTTCCTGGATGGCTGGGCACTTGCGGATCACTCCTGAGATTCGTTGGCCACTTTTTACCATTTAATACAATTGCAATTATAACTTTTAGCACAAGATGGTAGTGTTGTTTCACAAATTAACTGACTTTTGTTGCAACTATAACTTTCAACACAGGGTGGAAGTATTGCCTCAAAACCGTACGATAGCCTTCAGCACTGTAGAAAAATCTCACATCTGATCACAACCACAACAACAGCTTGCCAAGATAGCATCAATAAACAAGGATTTGCCCAAACTCACCCCCACAATTGCTGGTGGTGCCCTCCAAGGCATGCAAATCCTTCCACTGGCAGTTTAAACACCAGGATTCGCTCAACCCACCCCCAGAACTTGCTAGCGGTGCCCTCAACGGCACAGCAGAATCCCTTCATCAGTAACTTAAACAGTTCTTTCTGCTTGCAAGTGGTACCTTTCAGCCCACATCATGCATAGAACATCTTCTATGTCTTACCAATTAACCCTCTCACCCTGGGGTAATTTTAAAATCATAAACATACCATTTTGCCCATGGCCAGCAGACTTGTCTATCTCCCATACTGAAGCAGGCAGGATTGAAGGTCTTTTGTCCAAGAAGGACTTGGGTTGGTGCACCTGGAGCTATTACGATCCCATCTGTTCCTGTGGGAAGAGAAGGACCTGCCGCGGCTGTCAAAATGATTCATGAAAGGCCTCATGGAAACGAGGATCCAATATGACTCTGCCATTGTGACACTGCAGGGCCCCATGAAAGCAAGGGAACAGGTGACAGGTCTGGTTGGCTTGGCCTAACTGGTGCAACTGCTCGTGGCATGTCAAGTGTCTTTTCATGAGCCCCTTAAACAGTGGAGCTCTGGGCTTTCCTTCAAATGGAAAAGAACTGTCTTATTCAAGCATCCATAGCCCCTCAGATGGAAACCCAAAATGGGATTCCCCCTCCAAAACTCCCAACATCCAGGGATTGCTCCCGGAAAAAAACTTCAGTTTCCAACATGTTTGGCTGCCCTTGTCTTCCTGAGGGCTGGATCTCACCTGCCTTCAAACACTGGTGCTCAGTGCTTTCCTTCCTAAAGAAAAGAGTTATCCCTCCAGTACTGGCATCCATACCTAAAACTAGAACTTTTCCTCCAAAATTCCTGACTGCAAGGGTTTCTCACAGACAAAGGCTGCCAGGACAGATGGCTTTTGTTGGCCTCTGGTTGTTGCCTCTATTCTGCCCTGAAACACTGGATCTCCATGCTTTCCTTCCTATGAAAATGAACAATCCCTCTTCTCCAGGTGCCCATGGCTGAAATGGGTATTCCTCCTCCAGAAGTCCAAGATCCATATATTGCTCTTACACAAAAGCTGCCATTAGAGACAGGTCTGGCTGGCCTTGGCCTCCTGAGGGCCAGCTCTCACCTGTCTTCCAGAAACTGAGGCTCTGTCCTTTCCTTTCTGTGGAAAAGAGCTGGCCTTCTCCTCTAGGCAAATAAGGCAGAAATTTGGATTAAACTTTTAAAATTTCCAATACCCAAGATTTGCTCTTAGACAAACCTGCCAGGAAAGTCTGCTCTGTCTGGCCTTGGCCTCTGGTGGCTGAAGTTCATCAGCCCCTGAAACACTAGGGCTCCACGATTTATTTCCTGTTGAGATCATGGTGACACTGAGGGGACTTCTGAAATGAAAGGGGTCATTGTGACACTGTGGGGCCTCGTGGCACCAAGGACATCACTGTGGCACTTCTGGGCCACATGGCCCCAAGGGTCTGGTGTGCAGCAGCAGGGCTGTGTAGAACCAAGAGGCCATTGCTGCATTACAGGGCCTGGTACAGCCAAAGTGCCCTTGTGATTCAGCAGGGCACCGTGGATCCATGGAGACCATTGTGGCACTGTGGGACCCCATGGAATCAAAGGGCCATTATGAGCCTACAGGGCCTCATGGAAACAAGGGGCCATTGTGACACTGCAAATGCAAGGAGAACATTGTAACACTGAGGGTCCTTATGGTACCAAGGGGACATGGAACAGAACTGGCTGGTTTTACTTTCCAGGAGCCACCTGACAGGTCTGACTGATCCTGGTATGTCGAGGGCTGTCTCTCATCAGCCTCTGGAGAACTGGGGTCCTGTGCTTTCTTTCCTATGGCAAAACCATATACCTTTCCTGGTAGCCAAGGCCAAAATTGATACTCCCCCTGAAAAGTTCCCTGCATGTAGGGGTTCCCCAAGATACAAGCTGCCAAAACAGGATGGAGAGCTCCTGGCTGGCCTTGGCCTCCTGTGGTCACCTCTCATCTCAAGGAAGCCTTGAGGAGGCTATTTGAACAGGTTAGACTACTGGAACATAAATGAGTCTCTTATCCTCTGAAAAACTCCAATGATCTTCTGATTATACAGGCTTTTTTTTTCCCCTCATTGTTTATTATGCATGTAATATTTTTTTTCAGCTAGATGATATTACACTCATCACTCTAGCACTGTTATCTGACACTAAACACCTCCGCTACATATGGATGCAGGTCACCTGCATAAACAAATACCATAAAAAATGCATCAAGAGTAATTTGTCTCTGCTCCTATCTGCCACATCTCCTCTGGAGGTGGAGGTAGAGGCTCTTTGCCCCATGGCTTCCGTGCTGGGCAGCCTCTGCCAGCTCCTGCACAGCCTGTGGCACCTGTGGGCTGCACTGACAGCCCTGCCCCGGGCTCTGCCAGGCTCTGGGCCAGCAGAGAGGCCGGGCAGGGCTGGCCATGGCCGGGAACAGGCCCTGAGCCCTGCAGGAGGATGGAGCTGGGCCACAGCCAAACTCAGCCCAGGGCAAACCTGGGCTCAGCAGCCAGGGCTGGCAATGGCTGGGGACAGAGGCTGGTGCTGACAAATGTCCTGTGCCCCTCCCTGCTCTGTGCATGCCACCAAGGGCACAAAGCAGCCTCCTCTCTGGGCCACTTGCCTGTTTCCAATGCCTTCCACAGGCGCTGGCCCTGCCCCACAAGGGCTGGGCTGAGTCCTGCCCCTGCACACTCAGCTAGGCTGAGATGGACACTGCTGGTGTCTCTGACAGGCTCTCTCAGGCCAGCCCAGCTCCCTGCAAGCTGTGCCAGCTGCCCTGAGCTCTGTGCAGCACCAAGGGCCTCTCCCCAGCACAGCCCAGCCGGCTCTGGCCCCACAACTCTGCTTAGGGCAGGGGGCTCTGGGCAGGGGCCCCACGGCCTCAGCCCCTGGCAAGGGCACAGCAGCAGCTGCAGCTCAGACAGGACTCAGCCCCAGTCATGGGCAAGGTGCTTGGCCAAGGCAAAAGGAGGCTTCCTGTGTGCCCTGCTCTCCTCTCCCTGAGCCCCTGAGAGCTCTGCAGCCCCTGCTGCCATCCCATCTGCCCAGGCCAGAACAACAGCCCCGGCCTTGGTGCTCTCCAGAGCTGCTCCTGCTCCAGGCCCAGGGCCCATCCCAGAGCTGGGGCAGCCACAAAGCTGTGCCCATTTCTGTTCATTTCTGCCCATGATGATGGTGGATGCTCAGCCACTTGGAGGATGCTGATTCATTTTACTGCTCCAGAGGCCTCTTCTTTCTTGAGCACTTCACTTCAGGAATGCAGTGCCAAAGACTCCTAAACATTCCTTTAAAACACCTAAACAAGAAACACCTCTGGGAATAAGTTAAGTTTTCAACTCTTCTGTGGTTAATTAGACAAATTTCAGAAGAGTATTCCAAGTGAATATACTTTATTGGAAACAATGCCTAGAGAATTCTCGTCTTGGTTTTTTTCCTGTTTATAGAAGGATATAAGCAGTGTCCCAAATATATTGACCCCCTGTACCTTTTAATGCAGTCTGAATGGATATGAAAATCAAGACCCTTCATGGGCAGGACAATCAATAACTTTGTCTCCACCCCCTCCCCACCATTTCCCTCATCCAACCCCTCAGATTACTATGGTTCAGGAACAGTGTGGCCAGCAGGACCAGGGCAGTGATTCTTCCCCTGTGCTCAGCACTGGTGAGGCTGCATTTCCAGTGCTGTGTCCAGTTCTAGGTGTTCCAATCTAGGAAGGACATGGAAGGGGTGGAACACGATCAGAGAAGGGCAACAAGGCTGGTGAGGGGTCTGGAAAACAAGTCCTGTAAGGAGTGGCTAAGGGAGCTGGGGTTGTTTATCCTGGGGAAAAGGAAGCTCAGGGGAGATCTCATCACTCTCTACAGCTCCCTGACAGGAGGGTGCAGCCAGGAAGTAGTGACAGGACAAGAGAACACAGCCCTGAGCTACTAGGGGTTGTTTACACTGGACATTGGGAAATATTCTTCACAAAAAGGGTCACTGTCCTGGTTTGAAAGGACGGGTGTCTTCCAGTAAGGGCAGAAGTTTCCCTTTGGAATAGAGACTTTGGTTCCACTCCCCCCCAAGTATTATAATTGTTTGAATCAAGGACTCTGAGGCAGAGATAAGGGGGTGGGAATAACAGCTCTTTTACTAATATATCTAACTGTACAAGCAGAAAACAATAGCAATTGTTAAAATTGCTAACAGAACAGAATAGATAACTCGGTGTCAGTCCCTTTAGATGCAAGCATGCTGTCTCTGTGCTTAGTCCCAGTCCGGATCTGCCGAGGGCAGGTGGGAATGGAGGCAGGAGGGAGGGGGGAGGGGCGGCAGCAGCCACGCCGGTCCCGGGCGGGAACGGGCTGGAGCAGCGGCTCCTCGCTCACCGTGTGTGTCCGGGTGATCAGCTGTGTCTACAGAGGCAGGAGGCTGGAACGGGGCAGATGCAGGGCAGGTGATCACAGAGGGTCTGGCTCTGCTGTGCTCGGCCGTGAGGGCTGAAGATCCGGGCGTTCTCCTCCCAGCTCGCCGGAAACACAAGTCCCCTCCCAGAAGCCTCAGAGGCCCCTCCGGGAGCCGTTCCCACCCACCCCTTTTGTCTGGACTCATCAGAGACCCTGGGTGTAACCCGGCCAGCTCCATTGGCATGATAATGGGAAAAATTCTTTCAATTGACACAGTAATAGAAAAACACTCAACCCCCAACAGTCACTGAGCATTGGAATGGGGTGCCCAGGGAGGTGGGTGAGTCACCATCCCTGGAAGTCTTTAAGGATAGACTGGACATGGCACTGAGTGTCACAGTCTGGGTGACAAGATGGTGTTGGGTCACAGGTTGGACTTGATGTTCTCAAAGGTCTTTTCCAGCCTGGGTGATTCTGTGATGATTGTGACACTGCAGGGCCCTGGGGAAGCAAGGGGCCATTGTGACACTGCAGGGCCTCATGGAACTGAGAGGACCAGAGTGACACTGTGTATGACATGGCACCACAGAGCCAAGGGGCCACTGTGACACTGTGGGGCTACATGGAAACAAGGAGTCCATTGCGACAATCTGGGTCCTCGTGGAACCACAGAGGCCACAGTGACACTGCAGGGCCTTGTGGAAACAAGGGGCCATTGTGACACTGTGGGACCAAGGAGAGCCTTGTGAAAACCTCGGGCCAGTGGAATCAAGGGGTCATTGTGACACTGCAAGTACTCTTGCAATGAAGGGAACAATTGTGTCACTGTGGTGACCCATGGAACCAAGGATCCCTGTGACACTGCAGGTTCTTGTGGAACCAGGGCTCCATTGTGACACTGCAGCACCAAGGAATTCATGGTGGCACTCAGAGGCCTCATGGAACCAAGAGGCCACTGTGACACTGCAGGGCTTTGTGGGACCATGCAGAACATTGTGACAGAGCAGACCTTGTGTAAGGATGGGACCATTGTGACACTGCAGGGACCTGTGTAACCAAGGGGCCTGTGCTGCTCCTCAGGGACTCCGGGAATGAAGGAAACATGTCTGACACCATGATACCCCTTGGGACCAAGAGGCCATTGTGACTCTGTGGAACCAAAGAGAGCAATGCTGCACTGAGAGACCTCATGGAACTAAGGATTCACTGTGACACTGTGGGGACCAAGGATCTGAGGGACTTTGTGATGCCAAGGGCTCCCAAGGAACCAAAGAGACATTGTAACACTGGGAGGCCTCATGGAATCATGGAGACCATTGTGACACTCTAGGGCCTCATACTACTCAGGTGACACCAAGTTAGCTGGGAGTCAAACCTCCCTTGAGACTTAGACTGGATCCAGGACCCAAATCCAACAAGGTGAGGTTTAACAAGACCAAGAGCTGGGTCCTGCACTTAAGCCACATAAAGCCCTGAAATGCTCCAGGCTGGGGACAGAGTGGCTGGACAGCAGCAAGGATGAGAGGAACCTGGAGGCAGTGATAGACAGCAGGCTGGACATGAGCCAGTAGTGTGCCCAGGTTGCCAAGAAGGCCAAAGGCTCCTGGCCTGGATCAGGAATGGAGTGGCCAGCAGGAGCAGGGCAGTGATTCTTCCCGTGTACTCAGCACTGGTTGGGCAGCACTTCGAGTGCCATGTCCAGTTCTGGGCCCGCCAATTTAAAAACAACATGGAGGGGCTCGAGTGTGTCCAGAGAAGGGCAATAAGGTTGGTGAGGGGTCTGGAACACAAGTGCTGTGGGAGTTGGGGTTTTTTATCTTGGAGAAGAGAAAGCTCAGGAAGACAAGGAGAAGTCAGGGCACAGGTTGGACTTTGATGATCTCCAAGGGCTTTTCCAGCCTTCCTGATTCTGTGATTCTCTGAAATCACCCCTGGAGCCATTGCAGGATGAACCCTGGGCCTCCTCTTCAGAAGCTCCAGCAGCCCAGGTCCCTCAGCTTCCCCACAGAGCCCCAAAGCCCATCCCGTCAGTCCTGCAGAGCCTCTCCAACCCCTCCTCACTGCCCAGAACAGGGAGCCCCACACCCAGACACACCAGCCCAGATGTGCCTCCCTTGCCTGTGGTGCCTGTGGCAAGGGAGCAGCATGAAACACTGCAGGACCCTGCAGACAATTCCTGAAGCACTTGTAGGATGATCCTGCTCCCCGAGGGATGTTCCCATGGTGCCAATTTAGGAACTGAAATGGAGAGTGTGGACAGAGAGGAAATGGGCCAACAGGGATGGGCTCTTTCTGGAGGAGGGGACAGTATTGGGGAAAGAGATAGAAATACGGATCAGGAATGTGGAAAGAAAGCAAAGGAGAAGGAAAAAAAATGCCCACAGCAGTTCGGGGGTGGCTGCCAGGCAACCCTGGCTCTGAGCAACAACATCTGCAGTGGGACAGGAAACTCACAGCTCATGGGAACAAAATTTCTGGCTTACTGCAGAAGCCAGGAAAAATCTGAGTGGTGTCCCTGGTGTCCCCCAGCCCTTCCTGGCCCCAGGGGCTGATGGCATTTGTGCTCACTCAGCTCCATCTCCCCACAGCAGCACCATGGGGGTGCTGACGCCTGCTCTGTGCAGTGCAAACAGGGGCTGCTGAGCCAGTGCTGCCGTGTCTGTGCCTGCAAGGATGCGACACCTGTGTGAACTGATGGAGAGGCCAGGGCTGCAAAGGGGGGATGTTGTTGGCAGGTGCATGAGGAAGCTCTGGGATGCTGCCCTGGGCTGTCCACCACAGTGGGGATGGATCAGCCCCTGCTCTGCTGCTCCTTGCCAGGTCTCCCCCTTGCAGGGACCTTGCAGAGCTCCAGCCATGCTGTTTGTCCCCAGCCGTCCCACAGCCAGCCTGGGGCTGCTCACGGGGGTTTTGTCTGCTCAGCATTGGCCTGGCCAAGTGTTGTGGAGAGAGCCTGGCCAAAGAGCCGTGGAGCCCCCAGGCCCTGCCCTGAGGTGTCAGCGCTGCCCCAGCAGTGCCCATGGCCTGTCCCTGCTGCAGCCCCAGCACTGCCACCCCCAGGGCTGTGCCCGGCCCCGAGAGTACTCAGGCACTGCAGCAACACGAGGGGCAGGAGGGCAGCGGGTCAGTGGCGTGGGAGCAGCACTGGCAACACCAAGTGCTGCTGCTGCTGGGCACAGCTGCTGTGCCAGCACTGGTCTGCCCCAGCTCTGCACACAGACATTGCTGCTGCAGCTCTAGAGAAGGGAACACATGGGGTATCTCTAGTGAAATCTTTGCTGGGAGAGAAATCTTACAGTTTATATAAAGCCATGAAGACTGCAACCCTTTATTGACACAGTTTGTGGCCACAGGGAACATAATGAGCAATGGAACACACAGTGGCTTTTTTTATGGACAGTATGATAAAACTAAAACGAAGGAAAAATAACCCCACAATCAAACCAAGATGAAGTATCAAAGATGGCTGTTATTACAAGTGATTTTCAGAAACTGGCCAGCAGTTTAATGTTCCTGAAAACAGCCAGTCATCAGTGTCCACACTGCAGCCTTGAGCTCTTGATTCCTCAGGCTATAGATGAGGGGGTTCAGGGCTGGAGGAACCACCGAGTACAGAACTGAGAGTAACAGATCCAGGGATGGGGAGGAGATGGAGGGGGGCTTCAGGTAGGCAAATGTGCCAGTGCTGACAAACAGGGAGACCACAGCCAGGTGAGGGAGGCAGGTGGAAAAGGCTTTGTGCCGACCCTGCTCAGAGGGGATCCTCAGCACAGCCCTGAAGATCTGCACATAGGAGAAAACAATGAACATAAAACAACCAAATGATAAACAGGCAGTAACAGCAAGAAGCCCAAGTTCCCTGAGGTAGGATTTGGAGCAGGAGAGCTTGAGGATGTGTGGGATTTCACAGAAGAACTGACCCAGGTCATTGCCCTTACACAGGGGAAGGGAAAATGTATTGGCTGTGTGCAGCAGAGCAGTGAGAAAGCCACTGGCCCAGGCAGCTGCTGCCATGTGGGCACAAGCTCTGCTGCCCAGGAGGGTATCGTAGTGCAGGGGTTTGCAGATGGAAACATAGCGGTCGTAGCACATGATGGTTAGGAGGAAATACTCTGATGAAATGAAGAACATAAACAGAAATACCTGAGCAGCACATCCCTCATAGGAGATGTTCCTGGTGTCCCAGAGGGAATTGTGCATGGCTTTGGGCACAGTGGTGCAGATGCAGCCCAGGTCAGTGAGGGCCAGGTTGAGCAGGAAGAAGAACATGGGGGTGTGCAGGTGGTGGCCGCAGGCTACGGCGCTGATGATGAGGCCGTTGGCCAGGAGGGCAGCCAGGGAGATGCCCAGGAAGAGGCAGAAGTGCAGGAGCTGCAGCTGCCGCATGTCTGCCAATGGCAGCAGGAGGAAGTGGCTGATGGAGCTGCTGTTGGACATTTGCTTTCTCTGGCCTTGGGGACCTGTTCATGGATAAAGGATTGTGACAAGTCAGCAGAGGCTGATTGAACCCAAATCTGGGCCATTCCCTGTAAGTTTTCCCAATGTGATTCACTCACTCTTGCACCTGCTCTGGGAAAACCTTCACCCAGGTGCCTGACTGTGCTCCAGTTGTGCTGTCTGAGACTGCCAGGAGCAGCCAGGCCTGTACATGGTGGCTCTCAAGGAGCCATCCCTGCTCTGCTGCCCTGGGTTTGTGGCTGTGTGACAGAGGGACAAGGCTGAGTATCTGGGATTTGTCAGTGGAATAACTCCTAATGCAGAAAGTCTTGATAACTTCTGCACTCCCAAGTCCAAGGTATGGTAGGAGTTGGTTCTAGGATTTGTTTTCCTAGGCACACATAATTGCTGCTTTTCCGAGGACAGAAATCCCCAGCATTTCTGCTGCACTCACAGTTTGCCCCTGTGAGATGTAAGAGACAAGGAATTCCCTGTGGCTCAGGGCAAGGTTGGGCTTGTTCTCAACTGCCCTGGGTTTCCCCCTCTGCCTGGAATCAGAGCACAGTCACACTCCTGTGCCACCCTGAGATAAACCAGACCCTGCCCAGAGCAGAGGGATCTCTGAATATTTCACCCTCTCTAAAGGTATCTGAGCAAGTTCTCAGCACCTCCTTCTGCCAAGGACACTCACGGCTCCCTTGGCAATCCCAACAGCATTTCCTCAGCTGTGGCATCTCTGCACTTCCCCGTGGGACACTCAGGGAACTCAGAGAGGCTCTGGCACACATTTGTATCCAGGAGGGCATCTCAGAGCTTAAAAGGACACACCAAGGAGACTCCCAGGTGTGCCCATAATGAGATCTCAGGGAAGGGGCTCAGCTCATTCCCCTTTCCCATGGACTGCTTTGCCCTCAGCTCCACAGGTCACAGGGAAGCTTGGACACCCCATGCCCATGGACACTCCTGCCTGGCAGGAATCCCAAGGGCAGTGCCTGACTCAGTGCTGCAATCCCAGAGCCTCCCTGAGAACAGCAGATTACAATGACAATATCAGGGGAGTGCAGGAACAAGAGAAGATGTTGTGGTGCTGTGCCAGGAGGGCAGGGCAGAGACAGACGGGCACTCAGGGCAGTGTTCCCATACCCAGCTGTGCATGGCATCTCCCACACACCAACAGTGCCCTCCTGCCACCAGCATTGCTCTCTTCAGCCCCCTCTCCTTCCCTGAGCATCTCCCTGGGCCTGGACATTTCCCTCCTGAGAGCCCTGCCAGGCTCACAGAGCCCATCCCACCCTATGTGTCCTCACCTGTCCCACAAAAACCTGCCTGTCTGCAGGGCCCTGCTGGGGCAGGGTCTCTCTGCAGGTGGGCAAGGGCAGCTCAGGAGAGCCCTGCTGGGCCCTGCAAAGGGGATGCTGGTGCTGCCCAGGGCGGAGGAGCGGCTGAAGGCCCTTTGGGAGGCTCCCAGCAGAGAGACTGACCACACAAAGTTACAGATCTGAAGTCTCTGTAAATGTTCAAATGTTACTTTAGTGATCCTGTGTGTCCCTATCAGCTCTGAATGTTCTGTGATTCTCTGAGTACAATTCCTGTTCTGCTTCTCTCATCCCCCTGTTGTCTATTTAATTGTCTACAATCAAAAGAGAAAAAAACCCTCGCAAGAGTGTTAGAATGGTAAAGTACAAAACATCGTTATTGGAAGCTTCTAGGTGTCCCAGTGGGAATGTGGCACACCCAGCCCCAAATTCCAACAATTTATTAAGGCTGATTAACTAGGATATAACAGGAACATCCAATAGGAGATTCCGTTTCCCCTGTTACACACCCCTGGGTCAACTCATTGGAGTAGTTCCAAGGGCTTCTTTGCCCCTATTTTTTCTATGACTGCTCACATTCTGGTTTAAAAAAAAAATAAAACAAAAAAACAACAATGTTCTTGTAGGTCCTTTTCCTGATAATAAGACTATACATTATTTCAGGAATGTATTTAGAAGGTCAGCTTATTGTTCAAAAAAATCTAAAAGAAAGGTTAGAAGGTGTACTAGAGATATTAAAACATTTTAGTTATGTAAGTACATAATAATAGTTTACAGAGTTACAAGACTAGGAAAAAAAAGTATAAAAAGCAAAAATCTTTTTGTCATCACCGCAGCCTTCTCATCCTTCTCCGAGGAGGTAAATTGAAAACACTCTCAAGAAATCTCCTGATCTTTACAGCAATTTCAGGCTCACCTTCTTTTGGGAAGTGCTCTCCAGAGCTGTGCCCAGGCTGGTCTGGAGCTGGGGGCAGCCCTGCCCCACCCAGCACCTCCAGCAGCAGCACCTGCCCTGCTCAGGGTTGCTCCTTGTCCCCACAGCTTCTCGCCCAGCGCTGGGAGCAGCTCTCTGGGCTGGCTGAGAGCTGTCCCTGGCAGGCAGCAGAGTCCCTGCCCCAGCACAGAGCCCTGGGCTGCAGGACCCTGCTCTGCAGGGCAGCCCTGGGCACCCCTGGCTGCAGCCACAGCTGCTAAGCCTGGCAGCAGAGCCTGGACACAGGGAGCTGCCTGGGGCTGTGCCTTGGGTGCTGCAGCAGGGAAACCCAGCCCTGCCCAGGGCCACATCCCCTGCACTTCAGCAGGTCTGAGAGTCCTCCTGGAAGGTTCTGAAAGCTGTGGCATGTGCCAGCTTCAGGAAATCCCTGCAGGAACTGCAGCTTACCTTCCCACAGCCAGAGAGTGACTGTTTCAAACACTGTGAGGATTTCTGCTCTAGTGACCCCTCACTGAGCTCTGCTTTGTGCCCCCAGCCAGGCTGAGTTTAACCCCTCTGTGCCTCTGTGCTGTGCACGGGGTACATGCAGGCAGAGCCCCAGCCCTGCTGGTCTGTTCACAGGAGCTGTTCCTGGGCAGAGCTGTCTCTCTGCAGTGCTGCCCTTGCCAGGAGCTGCCTCTGTGTCAGGAGCCCATCCCAGCTCATCAGCATGACACAGCACAAGGACTTATTGACCCTCTTGGGCTTTGTGCTGAGGCCCTGAACATCAGTCCCTGAGAGGGAGATAAAGAAACCTCTCAAGAGCTCCAGGTGAGAATCAAACTCCAAAGTTTCTGAAAGATTTAATGGGTCCCACTGAGGTACACGACTTAGAAAGTGTCCCCAAGCCTCAATCAGAGCAGAGAACTGGAGGCAGAGATGACAGGTGGGGACAAAGAGAAGCCAAGTCGTGGTGCCCTGGGGCACAGCAGGGTCTGTGTCACCAAGGGCTGTGAGGAGACACCTTTTCCTGAGACACTGGGGCCTCCTGGCACAACACCAGCAAGGCTGGACACTTTCACACCTTGTCTTGCCCTCAGTGTCCCCTCCACATCCCAGTGGCCTCAGGGATTTGCTGGGACCAGTCCCTGGGGAGCCTTGGTCAGGAATGGCCCTGGCGGCTCCTTCATGCTCCCAGGGACTGCAGGTTGTTTTTGCATTTTGCTTTAGCCTTGCAGTCACTGAGAGCTTTGTGCAATCATGGCCTCCAATTATCTGCTTTAATTAGTCCCTTGAGAGCCTTTGTCAGTAATCATACTCAGTGGGATCATTAATGCTTCAAGGTACTTCAGCTTTTTTAAGGTACTTTTCTTTTTCCTTTCTTCTCTGGCTCTCTGAGAGGTTTTTGGGCAATCATGTCCTCCAATTCTCTCTCCGAAGGAGTCAGTGAGGAACCTGCGGTGGAGATGGACCTCAGTGGGCCCCTTTATGCTTTGAGGCATTTGGGTTTTTCTTCTGACTTGGACTTCTCTCAGGCCCTGAGGTTCAAGCGCTCAGCACCAAATACACCACCAGGCTCATTGGGATCAAGCAAGTCCTGACAAAACCATGGCTCTGCCTTGATTTCCCAATGCTCTGGTGAAGTTCATAAGGAAGTTTTTTCTACAGTTATGGAGAAATATTTCAAAGAGCTTCTCAGAAATAAGTGTTCCTATTTTAAAGCATGTCTTTGATTACTGTTTCTCTTTAGAGCAGAGTTGATTGCAGAGTTCTGTGAATGATACTGATCCAGGGTCTCTTCTCAGGAGATCTGGCCTGCTCAGAGAAGTTGTTCCTTGAGGACTGACCCAGTGCGGACAATCTTGCTCCACATTGCCCAACGCCATCCTGTCTGTCCTTACTCACCTGGGACCTTCTTTGGTTGGAGAACTGGCTGCACTCAAGCAAACAGGGGTTTACTTCCTTTACTCTTTTTGGAGCAATCTAAAACTCCTGAGTTTCCCCACTACAAACAGACACCCTTCTCAAGTGTGTGTCAAGATGCCATCATGGAGATTTATATTCCCAAGGCAGAGCCATGCAATATCTGTTTTAGTCCTTTGGACTCTTTGGTTCCACAAAGGCTTGTTGTGCCACCATGGACTCTTGGTTCAGTGATGTTCTGTGGTGTCACAATGGATGTTTGGTTCCATGGGGCCCCACAGTGTCACAGGGGTTTCCTTTTTCCTGTGGCAATGAGCAGCAAACCCCACTGGCAGAACAAAATGCCTGGGAAAAACGAAGAGTGGGAACATTTGGAATGATGTTGTCTTCCCAGGGCACGGTGATGTGGGGTGGGGCCCTGCTGTCCTGGAGATGGCTGAACAGCGGCCTGCCCATGGAAGGGGGAAGAGACAACAACCTCTGCCTATGGAACTACAACATCAGAGAGGTCAGGGCGAAGGCTGGGCTTCAAAGATAGTTACCAGCACAGGAAACATCAATGTGAGAGGAAAGATGTGTGCTAATGTCTTTACAAATAATTTGATGGGTGAAGGGATGAGTGTTTAGGTCTGTGAAATGGGTCGCAATGTTTCTACTGACTTTGAGCAGCAGGTTTGTTACCGGGCCCAGACAGCTTGGCTCCCGAAACAGACAAGGGTCTGCATAAGTGTGAAAATCTGAACTGTGAGGGAGATGCCAGGTTCAAGAGGGAATGTGGGGCAGGCAGGTCAGGAAGGATGTACCTTCCTAGTACCTCGGGCAATGGGGAAAGGAAGAGAGCAACGTGCAGCCAGGAGTTTAGGATAAAAGGAGTCTGCACCCTCTGAAACCTCGAGAGAGAAAACCCCGTGGGTGTGTCCACTGGGGGTTAGCACTCCTCAAGGAGGGGCGGGAGGGGGGGTGCTGGACTATCATGCTGTGTCTACACAGCATCAGAACCACCTGGGAGGGGGACTGCAGTGCTTGCTTTGTCCACAGATGGTGCGGCACTGCTCAGGGGGAAGCCTGCAGTACAGAGTTTTGTCAGAAGGGGGCAGCAGTGTTCGGGTGGCCGGGCTGCAACACCATGCTGCGTGCACAAGAGCACAGCAGTGCTCAAGGAAGGGGGCTGCAGTACCACGATATGTCCACAGAGTGGCAGCACTGCTTGGGGGAAAGCTGCAGTACCAGTCTGTGTCCAAATTTGGGTGCCACTACTTGGAGGAGGGGGGTGCTGAAGTACCGGGTTTTGTCCACACAGGGGCAGCACTGAACTGGGGGGAGGCTGCAGTAATAGGCATTGTTTTACAAGCGGGTAGCACTGCTCAGAGTAGGGGGAGGCTGCAGTACCAGTATGTGTCCACATGAGGGCATCACTGCTCGGAAGGTGGGGGCTGCAGTACCATGCTGTATTCACAATGGGGAAGCACTGCTCAGGGAAGGGGGGGACTGCAGTACCATGCAGTGTTCACAAGGGGGCAGAACTGCTCGAAGGGAAGGCTGCAGTTACAGTCTGTGTCTGAAACTGGGAACCACTGCTTCGGAAGGAGGGTCCCGCATTGCTGGGTTTTGTCCACAAAGGGACAGCACTGAACAGGGAGGAGGGTACAGTACTGGGCTATGTCCACAATGGGGCAGCACTGCTCAGAGGAGGGAGAGCTGCAGTACCCATCTGTGTCCATAAGAGGGCATCACTCCTGAGGAGGGGGTGGCTGCAGTACCATGCTGTATCCACAAGGGGGAAGCACTACTGTGGGGAGGGCATGCTGTACCAGTCTTTCTCTACAAGGTGGCAGCACTGATCAGGTGGGGGTTGCAGTACTGAGCTGTGTCCACAAGGGTGCAGCACTGCTCGGGGAAGGGGGAGGTTGAAGTACCATGCTGGTCTAGCAGCTGGATGAAGAATTCCCCCTCCCTCCCTCCCTCTGTTTTTCCCCTGTGCCAGGAAAGGGGAGAACCTCTGCTGCCCGAGGGGCCCTGGCTTTGGGCTCACCTGCCATCCAGGTGTAGAAGGTGTCCTGGAGGATGGTGTCACAGCCGAAGTCGATGAGCTTCACCTCGCCAGTGCCCGGGTCGACGAGGATGTTCTCAGCCTTGATGTAGCAGTGCAGAATGCCGCGGCTGTTGCAGTGCAGCATGGCCAGCAGCACCTGGAGGAAAAGCCACCACACCACGTGCTCTGGCAGGGACCTGTCCACCTCCAGCAAGTGCCACAGGTCCTGGCAGCGCTCCGGATGCTCCATAACTAGCGCAAAGCTGTTGGGCAGCTCGAACCACTCCAGGAGCCACAGGACGCCGCGGAAGCCGGGGCACGACACCATCCAGTTGAGCACCAGCTCCAGGGGCACAAGGGCGCCATTGTGCTGTGGGGGGACTGTGATGCCGTCAGTGGGGCTGCACCACGCCTTCGGCACCCCCTGCCCAGCCCCACCACAGGTCCCCACTGCCCAGGACGCTGCGCGGACCCCGCTCCCTCCCCACTCCCTTCATGCTCGCTCCTCTTGCAGTGTCCCGGCTGCCACTCCCCTTGCCGGGCCTGGCCTTCGCCCTGCCTAGCACGCCCCACTGGCTGCTCCCGCTGGTGCCGCTCACTCACCAGCCGTGCCCACTCCCAGATATGATCCCAGCCATCTCACTTGATGGCCACCTGCAAGCCAAGGCGAGTGGCGGGCTGTGCCTGGGGACTCCTTCTACCAGACCGACTTGTCCTGAGCTCCATTTAGCCTGGCCTCATATACTGTCAGGGGTGAGGCACGCACAGCTTCTCTAGGCAACCTGTTCCAGGAAAGTCTTTTTCCTGAATCTCTCATCTAAATCTACTCTCTTTCACTTTGGATCTATTCTCCCTTGTGCTCTCTCTGCCTGCCCTTATACAAAGTTCCTGTCCAGCTTTCTTGTAGGTTGCCATCAGGTACTGGAAGGCCACAGTTGGGCCAAGCCTAAGCCTAAGTCTCTTTTGCAGGCTGAAGAAGCCCAGCTGTGCCAGGCTTTCCTTGCAGGAGAGCTGCTCCATCCCTCGCAGCCCCTCAGTGTCCATGCTGGGCTTCTGCTCCAGCGTGTCCCTGTCCTTCCTGGCTGGCAGGGTTGTTGATGCAGTCAGATGAAGCTTCAGAGTGTGCACAGAGCATGCCACACTCCATGAACTCCTTGCCTTCATCTGAGTTGTTGATAGGGAATGAGAAGTTATAGATCAGGTAAAACAGACAAAGTGAGTGAGGTGAACACACAGCTTTAAAATCAACCCATCTAATGGGTGGTCACTAGAGAGTGGCCCAGCTCCCACCTTCCCTCTGTGTGAGGCTGAGCCCTGCTGGCCCTTCCCCTTGTCCTCCTCCCTGGCAGTGACCCTGGGGGCAGCGCTGCTCAGCTGCCCCTGCTGGGGCTTCTGGGCCAAGGCCCCCTGAGCTGGCCAGGAGCCCAGTCCTCCACTCCCAATGCCGGGGCTCTGCACAAAAGTGTCCATGCCAAACAGGTCAGCGAGTTTCCTGGGAACAGAGGCACCCAGGCTGGGTGGGACTGTTGATCTGCTGGGGGATAGGAAGTGTCTGTTGAGACACCTGGACAGGCTGGACCATGGGCTGAGGCCACCTGTGTGAGGTTCAACAAGGTAAAGTGCCCCATGCTGCACTTCAGCCACAACAGCCATGGGAGGCTCCAGGCTGGGGGCAGAGTGGCTGGAAATCCACCCAGCTGAAAAGGTCATGGGGGTGCTGTTTGGCAGTGGCTGAACATGAGCCAGCAAGAGCCCAGGTGGCCAAGAAGGTCAAGAGCATCCTGTCCTGGGATATGCTTTAGTGGTGGCCTTGGCAGTGTTAGCAGCCTCAGTTTATTAGGGGGATTCTCTGGTCTTAAAGGAGTTTTCCAATGGAAACAGTTCTGCAGCTCTAAACCTCCATTCCTTGTTTTGAAGGATGCAGTCCCAAATAGACCCACATTGGTGTTTTTAAGGAATTTAGCATCTCCCTTTCCTTGAAAGTAAAGGGAACGAGGCTTTAAATGTTCTTGAAACACTTTCATTCCTTGATCTTCAGCTGTACATTTGAATTGAGGTGCTTTTGTACAGAAAGGTTGGACCATGAGATAAATGCAGGCAATTTAGCTGCAATGGCACTTTTTTATCTACTTTACTGCTTCATTTCCCTATGGGTAGCAAATTTGGGAGTATTTGTCTTGTGCTTTGAGTTCTGGCTCAGACTTGCTCACAGACGTGTTACAAAATCTTATCTACTCCTTTCTCCTGAAAAAATCTAGCTAGAGACAAGGCTTTCAAACCAGTCCCCATATGATTAACCCAATGTCCCTGCTTAAATCCATGTATGCTTGTATTATAAGGAGTGAACTATTCTAACTCCCCTGCCCCCTCCCCCTTTTTTTTTTAAGTAGCTCTTTGAACAAGTCCTGTATGCCATTCAAAGTCTTTGTTATCAAATGTGTGAAGTGATGTTGCTGCTGTAGCAGCACCCTGAGTTCAGTGGGAACAACTGCAGAGCACTGGGTGCCACAGCAGTAGGCACGGTGAGAGACTCGCCTCCACTGCCATGGCCATCCAGCCATGGGGAGAGCAGCTGCTGGGGCTGCCCCCATTCTGCTGACAGCAGTCTGCCCCCAACATGTGGACTGTGTGGCCATGAGTTTGGCAGAATGTGGAAAATGCATTTTTTTAAGGTATTTTCATGTTGTTTAACATCACCTGACCTGGAGCAACTTGGTAGGCAGAACGCCCTGTGGGCAGAGCCACGGCAGGGATGGGTGGCTGTCACTTGCACTGGCAGTGTCATTTTTCCAGGCAGGCTCCTGATACAGCTGCAGGGGAAGGCACCAGCTGCTGAATCAGGCCCAGGGAGGAGCAGAAGCAGCACATTGAGGAGACCCTCATCTGCAAAGAGCCCCTCACCCCCTTTGCTCCCCCATGGCAGCACAAGGTGATTCCATTGCAGGTGCAGGGCTGCAGCAGACTGGACACTCCTTCAGGCAGAGCTTGCTGCAATCTCATTCCTGCAGCTGTGCTGGGAGGATGTTGGCTGCAGCAGGGGTGTCCATGCTCAGGAATGCTGCTCGGCTCAGGGAGGCAGAGTGTGCACAAAAGCTGCATTCAAAGCACTGATCGTGAGCCCCCTGAGCCACTGGCAAGTGCAGCAGCTCTTCCTCATTCTGTGCAAGTGAGGGCTGAGCCTTGGAGCCTGTCCCTGGGAGCAGGGAAACTGTTGGGGACGAGGAAATAGATGTGAAGGTTTAAGGCCTCTTCCTTTGTTTAGATAATGTCAAATGCCACAAATACCAAGGAGCTAACAGACATCCTGTTCCAAGTATGGCAGGAAAGGTTTAGAGATAAGGTTTATGTATAAGAAAGCCATAAAACATGGTCATAGTGCAATTCCTATAGGTTGCATGCAAATATTAGGAAATTAGTATTTTATAGTAGATTGGTTAATGGAAATTACAATATTCAACATAGAAGAATACTTATTATATTGTAAACGGTAAATCACTCCCTTATCCTCTCTTTTCTTCTCTCTATGCTCTATTCTCTCTGCTCTCTTATTCTCTCTTACACTCACTCCCTCAAATACCCACGCCCTTACAATAAACTACAAACTTCATGACCAGAATATAGCGAGCTCCTGAGTCTGTCCTGATGACCGTCCACCCAACTTTAACCCCCACAGATAACACTCTGAGGATGGTTCAGAATTTTCAGGGACAGTCAAAATGAGAGTCATTTTAAGGCTGGTGTTGCAGTGTTGGGTTTGGGTGTGTCTGCAGGAAAGAAAGCAGGAATAAACCCCTGCCACAATGAAGGAGAACCTTTGCATGGCCAATTTCCACCCAACAGACACACTGATCATATTGGGCCTCTAAATATTGGGAGCAGCGAATAAAGAGTGAAAAGCTTCTTTGAGGAGGTAGGAGAGATGAGACTTGAATAAATAATTTTGCTGATGCAGGAAAAGAGATCAGACCCACTGGTCCCTTGGCTCATGCTCAGTTCTGCCAAATCAAGCATGATCAGTTTTAACCACTCTGTTGAAGAGTATTTCAGAAGAACGTGCCCCATGCTATTTCCATTAAGAAAATTTTGAATTGCCAGGAAGCACCAAGATCAGAAATATTTTGAGGCAAATCCTGTTTATATTGTGTTTCATTGTCTCTGCAATAAAGAAAGCAGGGAATAAACCCCTGAAGCACTGAAGCAGAGCAAAGGTGGAACATTTGGATGGTCAGTTTGTTCTCTAAATGACACTGGCCAGCTGAATTCAGGGGTCATTTACTGGAGAGTGCAAAGCTTGTTTTACTTCCAACCCTTGGTTGTGTCCCAGTATTTTATTTGTTGTTAAGAGAAATAAACAAAATTCCTAACCAACAAGCTTCAGTCCAGAACTTAGTAGGAAGGACATAAATGAAGGCCTTGAAAAGAAACTTTGGAAAGCATCAACTTCCTAGTCAGTGTCAAAACCTCAGGGTTGCCCGGGCCTAGGGCTGGCTGCCCTTGGGAAGGGAAGGGGATGGAGCTGGGGTGGGGTGGGGTGGGGGTTCTGTGGCCATGGAAACGAGAGAACCAGGTGCGAGCGCGTCACAAAGGGGCAGCCCCGCGCTGGGGCTGGGAAGGTTGTGGGTGACACGGACACAGCGGCTGGAGACGCAGCAGGAGACACGTCTGGCTCTGCTGTCTCTGCCCACTGCTGGCCATTGGAGTCACCCCACCTTGTTCTAGGGCTGGGGACCAGCTCCTGTCACTGTCTATCCCAGACAGTTCCCAAATTCAACCGAGATACTTCTGTGAGACACAGGCATGGGTTCAAACATGGATTCTACTGGAAAAGGAAAGGCCACAGAAGGAAAAGGTGAGGATAGAAAGGAGTTGAAAGGCCTGACCAAAATGTAGAAAAATCCCACCAGTGTTCAGGGAATATTGGTCCATGGTGGTCAGAGCTGGCCCTGTGTCAGAGTTGGTGTCTGACAGCTACAGGTGATCCTGCAAGGACGCCCATGGCATCACAACATTCTGTCATTAGTTTGCTCTGCTTTCTCCTTTTTGACAGTAGCCAAATCACTCATACTGTCAGCCAGGACAGGGACTGTGGCCACAGTTGACCACAAATTGAACATGGTCAGGATATGCAAGTCTTGTTTCTTTCTTAGCCATCAGTGTTTGGTCTCACTACAGATAAATTTCCTGTTCTTCCTCTGCTTGGTGATTGGGTCCAACACTGAGGATGATATTACAGTGCTATAAAAACACCAGCAAGGCCTGCCTACTTGCTGAGAGCTCTTTGACATTTGCAGAAATAGCAGTCATAGCTGTGTGGTCTTTACTGGGTATTCACAAAAGGCCACCATCAAGAAGAAATCTTTCCTCCCCTTTTATCATTGAAGCTTTCCACCTTTCCCTTCTGACATGATAACTCAATAGTGTTCAGAGAAATTAAACACAGGCTAGATCCATGAAAAATAAAAACAAAGAAATTTTCTCAAGAATTCAAAAGTCCCTCTAGAGCTTCAACCATTGGACATGTATATGGTATGATAAAGGAGGAAGGTCATCTAACTCACCTGTTCCTTTGTGAACATGGCTCAGCCTCACACAGAGGTAAGGTGGGAGCTGGGTCACTCTCTGGCAGGAGGAAGGGTCTTGTGCCAGCTTGGAGAGCCTGTGCACATTGCCAGGGAACAGTTCTGCCCTGCAGGTGCCCCCTGCCATGAGCTATGCTGCTCCCAGGGCCCCGTGGAGCTGCAGGGCTGCTCAGGTGTGGGGCAGGGAGAGGAGCAGGAGGCTGCATGTGCAGCTGAGCCATTGCTGGAAGCACAGGGCTCTGGGCTCCCTGCTGTCCCAGGGCAGCCCAGAGGCCAGGCTGCTGCCCTGAGAGCTCTGTGCAAGTGGGTCAGGGTGTGGCCCTGGCCTGCCCCAAGGGGCTGCTGGCAGGAGCATGTTTCCCTGGGCAGCTACTTAGAAGTTTCCAGGAAATGTGTGCCATGAATTATGGAGCTTTAGATGCTTTAGGTTGGCATTGCAGCCTCTGTTACCATTTCTATCTTCACTTTGCAGGTCTATCTCCCAACAGTGCTGCCAAGAATCTTTCCAGGTCACTTCCCTCTATGCTCCTTCCCTCCAAGCCATTGCCTCCCATCCTGAAGAGTTCTCCTTCCAGGCAGCCAAGCCTGATGTCCAGTGGAGAAAAAGAGGGAGGGAAAATAGCATTGACTACAAAGATATTAGGAGAAACAACCAGGAGCTGAGTTCAGAGGGAAAAGGGCGTGAGGTAAGGATACCAAGCTAAGTCCTGTGTGATGGATTGTCACTTTATGCACTATAGTGATGCCTAGAGAGGCTGATCTGGAACAGGCACTTCACAGAATTAAAAGAATAAACTATTTATTTATTTATTTAATAAGAGGCCTTAAAAGGATACACCTTGGGCAGTAGAAGAGTCTGGCCAGGGTTACACCCAGGATGGATCCAAGATGGATCCTGCTCACAAGTTTTTACACTTTTGTAAGCATTGGTCCATCAACATATTGGGGTTAATTGTCCAGTTAGAGCTTCAGGTCTAACTGAAGCTGACAAAGTTGCATCATCCTGGTCCACTCCCTTCACTTTGCCATTGTTTATGCTTTTTGGATATCAGTTCTCCTTGATTCTCAAACTGAAATAGTAATTTTGTGTAAAATTCCACTGTGGAGAGAACCTATTGACACTTAATATGAAGTTCGGAGACCCACACCAAGTCAGCACAGAATCTGGGAAATGTGAAAACTAAAACTTAAAGCATCAATAGGAAGGAGTCTGAGAGCTTTTCCTGTGTCATGAGCCCAGGGAAGCAACTGAGCCAAGGAAGAGCCCTGCTGGACACTGCACTTCAGGCTGACTTTGCAATGGGGCTGTAGTGCACACTTCACATCCTCAGCATGTACCAATTACAGGAGAGGTCCTTCAATGGTTTCTGGGCTCTGTCATGGCTCCTGCTCTGCCTTATTGCTGAGAAAACCCCAACAAGCAGTCAGAGCAGCTCAAGTTGTCCAATTTGGCCAAGCAATCCTCCTACATTCAGTAATCTATGGGTATCTGTGAACCATGTCTATGTCTTGGTGGTGTGTTCTGTCAACTCTGTCTGCTTGGGAAGGAAAAAGGTGTTTACTGGAACAGGCAGTCCTCCAAAGTCAGTTCCAGGTTCTCTCAGCTTCTGAGTTGAACAGCCATGGTCTTCTGCACAGTTGTCTCTGATGCCATTTTTTGACTTCATCAGCTTCTGGGCAGCTGTGTGCTCTGGCATGGCTTTGTCCAGAGGGAAGGGATGGGAGGTGGCCATGGGGAGAGCAGCCCAGAGCCCAGCCACAGGATTGACTTTGTCAGCAGGGCCAGCACCTGCAGTTGTTTTGGGTTTGCCGTGGGGTGCAGGAGGAGGCAGGTGAACAACAGCTTTGGTAAAGAGAATGTCCAATCAAAGGCTCGTGTACTTGATGTCAGCCTTGATGAGAAAGGGCCCAATGTATCCCTGACAGGATCTGATTCTGTCACTGGAGTTTGAACAAGTTTTCATATGGCTCTTTAGCTGTGCCAGAAATGATGGGATACTAAGCAAGGGGGTGCATCTGCCCCCAGTGCCTCCACTCCCCTTCCTGGCCATGGCATGGGGGCCCTGGAGAAACCTGGGCTGGCAGAGACCTTCCAGAGAGCATCAGGGCAGGGAGCTCTGCTGAACTTCCTGGATGCCAGTGAGCCTGAGATGATGGAGGTGTGGGAGCTGGAGAGCAGCGAGCATCCCGAGAGCTCAGCAGCTTCTGGGCTGAAAGGCTGCTGGGGAACTGAAAGAGGGAAGGGCAGCAGCAGAAGGAATGAGGGGCTTGAGAAAAGCAGGTTTTGACATCCTGCAGAATGGCTTTGTGGAGATGTGGCTGGAGATTTGCAGTTGCTGTGAGGTGCCTAAGGGGCAGGGATGGAACAGTGATCTAAACCCATTTCCATACCATCCAAAAGGCCAGTGGAGGCAGTGGCACCCCTGAACATACTGATGCCAAACATGTGGATTCCAGATGTGGAGGTTCTTTCTGACCCCCAGGTGCTGTACAGACACCTAACTCCTGGACCTCTATAGGCTCCTGCTCTGAGCTCTTAGGCTCTTACTTGTCGGGTAATCTTCTAAATAAGCAAAGCAGCTAATAGCTAAAAAAGTTATTTATTACAAAACACGTCTTATTACAAAGCACATCAGTCTCAAAAGGCAATACCAAAAGCAATGGCAAGCAATGGCAAAAGCAGTAGCAATGTGCAAATAGCTAGAAGCCAGAATGGCTAAAAGCAACACCTCTCCCACTAAATACTGTTCTATAGCATTTTTCCAACAAGCTAAGATGCAAACTCACACCTCCACTCTTTAACCTATTAGAATTCTAGTTTCTTATATCACCAGGTTATGTATAACACTACACACAGAATCTAAGAAATGCAAGCAATATTCTTGCTCTAACTCTATTATGCTAATAATAAAAAGGAACACTGCTTCGAAGAACTCCTGCTCAAAAGGAAATACAATCCTTGCAGGGTCCACTGCTATCAAGTGCACACATCATAGACAGCATTTGATTATCAGTCGGGCAAACAATTCCAGCACCAACCTTGCTGTCTTTTGTAGCTGATGCGGCATAATAACCCACTCCAGAATGTGCAAAGGATCAGACCATGTGCCATTCCGCTGGCCAGTGATACCTGTAGGATGTAAATCCAGATTGGTGATAAACACAGTGATATCAATGGAAGGATCTGCTTGGTATACCTGATAAGTAGAAAGACCTTGCTGCAGCCTGCTGCAGTGTGTCGGGCTACAATGACAACCCTGTGGCAAAACTTTCCATTGATATCTCTGCCCTGGCTCAGAATTGTTCACTGCAGGCATCGTAAAAAGTTATTTTGGCCTATCTTCAGGACAAGGATATTGTGAAAAAGCAATGCTTCAAGTCAATGACCAAAATGTCCCATCCAGCAGGGAGCATGGTGGGCAAAGGCATACCAGGCTGCAATGCCCCCATGCTCTCCATCACTATATTTGAACCAATTGACGAAGGGCTATCAACTTAATTTTTGGTATGGAGAACTAGTTCTGCCAAACAGGGGTATCAGACAACCACCATAAAGACATCATAGGATAATTCCTGCCCCTCACCTCAATAACCGCAATCAGAAATTTGCCTCAATTCGCACTACCTAGGCTGCCAAACCTCCGAGTTGAATTTGAGGTGAAATGGTGCCTTGTATCATCAGAGTGCACAACATCTGTGGGTGCTGGTCGGAGATATTCATTGTGATGCATGAAAGGCAAGGAAAATACCTTTCAGCCAATTTAGTTAAAAGGATATGTTTATTTCAGTGCTGGGCAAACATGCAGGATGTCTCCAAAAGGCGTGTGCACCCATGGCAGTTTTTGGTCCTTAATTTATTCACAAAAATCATGCATATTCAAAAAAACCTATACACATTTATTACCCGTCATTGCCCTTTCCCCACTTAGTATTAAAATTAGCTGCATACTCATTGTGGCTGTGTAATATTCCCTTGGTTTTGGGGTGGTGGTCTTCAATTTGAGTCGGAGGGTTGTAAGACATGAAGTGAGGATTGTATGTCTTGCTCTAAACTCTTTACCTCTGTCTCGTTACCATGACTACCTGACTTGTTAATCCCTTTATTCATTTATTGCCTTCAGTGTCCAAATTTATAATTGATAGGGTTTTTTTTTTGTTAACTCTAAGCATTTTCTAATGTGTATCAGTTTCACTTAAATGTTTCCATATGTATATTTTGCTGGTTCTGCATATTATATGACCAGAGTTTGTCAACTTCTAATCCCTCTGCTAGGATATGTATGTTTAAGGGTTACATTCCTAACCTCTAGATCCTAAGTTTTTCAAGATATCTACCCCATAACTCATTCCCTAAACATGCAATTCTCAAAACTATAAAACAATAGTATTAATATTATGGCTCATTCCCCCCTTTTCTATAAAATTAGTAAGTTCTTTTACTAGTACCTAAGTCCTTTATCCTCATACTGAGGCACGGTGTCTCCTAAAGCTGCACTGAATGCTCTCGTCAATGAAGTTAGAATTGCTACTCATTGCAATATCCTCCAATTCCAAATGAACATTCTAATAGACATAATCATACTAACACCAACTGAAATTAATAGTACAATAATAGGATGAGCTAATGTGTTGAGTATTCCAGTTCCTTAAGGTGACCATCCGAAGAGCGCATCCCACCAACGGTAAGAGGTGTTTACTTCCAATCTTTTTAAAGCTCTTCTTATGGTTTCTGCGTCATGGAGCAGTGTGATCAGAGTCTTTCTCCCTTTGCTCTTAATTTCTTTGAGAATCTCCTTTAAGTCCTCATGCTTCAATAGCTGCTTGACTAAAGTCAAATTCTTCCTGATAGGTACAGGCAATATTTCCTGTACTGAAGTCAGATTTGCTTTTATATATTGGTGCTATATCACAGGTGCTTGATAAGAAAAGTCACAACCTTCAATTCTAACAAAGTTGCAAATACACAGATTGGACTGGGTTTCATTTATAGCTTATTTGTCTACCCGAATTGTGGAGCATGGTGTTCTGAGACACACACAATCCTGGCCTCTGTGCACAAGTAAGGTTGTCTGGTTGGCCAAGTGAACTTCAAAGTGGCAAATGCCTTTCTCTGTATCCAGACAGGTATCTTGGTCATTATTTATGTTTCCTTCACATATAAACCCCAATTGTTTCCTCAATGTACAATGTACAGACTCTATATTAATAGTCTGTCATTTCCCTTTGGCCTTCTGTGCCCATTTCCTGTGCTCGGAAGGGAATAGGATGGCTCCTTCATAGTTCAATCCTAAGATAATTATTGGATGTGTCAGATTCACTGCTGTATTATGTATAGTTAGAACAAAGGCAGTCACCATACTTGTTACAGGATCATAAGTGAAATTAACTAGGACCCACCATGACTGGAGCTCTTTTTCTAAATCAGAAGCATTATCCCAAACTATTCTGCGAATCTCCACAGGGAATGTGCCTTTACCATCTTCCCTAATAATCGAGGCATCTATGGATCGCATCCATAATTGTGCTTGTACACATCCAAGGGCTAAGGACATGTTTTCATTAGCCGCTCCCATTGCTTTCACTATTATTCCATGGTCTTGTTCTCCTATACTTTCCCACTCCGATAATATTTTGGAAAATTTCCACTGTCTAGTACCTAAGGCTAGTAGAGAAGTTGTAGAGGTTGTTGTAATTTATCTGTGTTGCTACCAGTTGCAGCCAATTTATTCATTAACCCTTCTGAGTCCATAGTGTTCAAGATTCCCAATCCTTTCTCTAGTATCCCAGTAAGATCTCTTTTCTGTCTGAGCATATCAGGAGCATGTTTCTGTAACCAAGTGGTCTGATTCATAAAGGAAGTGGTAAGGATTTGGGTACATTCTTATTGTATAGCGGAAACATTTACTTGTATTTCCATTTCTACTCACTTCAGGGACCACTCTGGATTCAGTAATCATCTTTGGGTCCCTATTCTCTTAATAGCACAAGGTCCAATTTTGGTAATTATTGGCTGAATTGTTCTCCTTGAGGTGGTTTGGGTTCGAGTGACTGTGGTTTCTTCTGGTCTCTGGGTCAGTGGATTTTCTGCAGTCTCATCTATTTGGGGTTCAACACAATCCTGAGTAATATTGTAATCTAATCTATACCCCTTAACTGCACAGCTTCAATTTTAAATCTAAACTCAGGACAGGTAGACAAACAGGTCTCACAACATCCAGAATCAATCCAAAGTCATTCATAGGATTCTGGTGATAATTATGAAATCCAGCCTGAACAAATGCTTATTCACAACCCCAAACATTTCTCCCTTCCCCAACAGTTGCATTGGTAACCTTCATCATTTGGGATAAAATCCTACAGGAGTAAGTGTCATAAGCTTTTCCATGGCAAAAAAATCTCCCAGTTGTACTATATATATATGTGGTGTTGCATTAACTTTGGTCACAGTTATGGCCATAATCATGAGAAATACAGTTCTCCAGGCTAACATTTCTATCCAAAATCTATTAATCTTTCTCAAGTAAATTCCAAATTCAGTTCATTATCACCCAGTGTTGCTTTCCAAGGAGCTTCTGGAGCCTTCTTTACTTGCATATGATGAATTCAAGCCTTCTGTTCCTTAATCTTGATTGCAGTATTAGTGGTGAGAAGCACCTGTAACACTCCTTCCCACTGAGGCTCCAGAGTCTTTTCTGTAAAAGACTTAACATACACATAATCTCCAGGTTGTGTGTCATGTACTGGGCCATCTAGTTCTCTGCTCCGAGCTCCAGCCACATGCTTCTCAATTTCTCTGAGTTGTTTGTTCAGTGCCACCATATATCTGTGTAGGGTTTCTTCCCCTACTTGGGCCAGTGTTCCCTGTTGTAACCCATATGGCCTTCCATAGAGAATCTCAAAAGGACTCAGTTTCTCTTTTGCCCTCAGTTTAGTGCGAATCCATGACAATGCTAATGGAAGAGCCTGGGGCCAAGGTAATTGAGCTTCTTGTCCTAATCTTGCAATTTGCTGTTTCAAATTCAAATCAAATGATTCGCTTTTTCTACCTGGCCATTTGACTGAGAGTGATAGGGAATGTGAAGTTCCCAATCTATACCAAACAGGGGGCTAATTCACTTTGACATGAAATGAAATGAAATGTGGCCCTCTCTCTGAGGATAGTGTGGCTGGAACTCCAAAGCGTGGTATCATTTCTTCTAACAGTACTTTGGTGACCTCTCGTGCTTTGGCAGTTCTGGTAGGAAAGGCTTCTGGCCACCCTGAGAAGGTGTCTATTAACACCTATAAGTATCGGTACACCCCTTTCCTTGGAAGTGAGCTTCCCCATCCCTGTCCTTTGGGATTTTCAAATTCAGACCACATCAAGCCTTGAACCACTTGGTCTGGGGGTGTTTCTTACAGATTGGGCTGCTGACTTGCTGAGGTCTCTTCCAACTCAGCTCTCTGATGATCCTGGGACAATGCTGATCCCTGTTTTAGATAAAAGCGCATATTTTTGGGACAGGAGACCTCCAGGGCTGTACAAGACCTGCAGCTTGTGGGATGATTAGCTCCATCATTTGAGTACTTTTAAGAAATGTCAAAGTTTTCCTACTGCAAGACAGCAGGAATTACCTGCAATTGTACAGTGCCAGAAGAAGAAATATTGATCTTTCCCTCTGTTTGTGTCACCAATATTCAGGTTTTTCATGTCCTTCTTCATTCATGAGTTTCCACCTCTCCTATTTAAATGGCCATGTCTATGGACATCTCTTAACTAGACCAGCTGGATCTATGGCCTTCCCATTGCTCCCAGATTTCCTCCTCTACCTCCACTCTGGGCATTCCAATGCCTCTCAATTGAGTATCTTCCCACTTTGAGCTTCAGAGAGTTGCCCAGTCTTTCAGAACTTTAAATAACTCATTAGTCAACATCTTAATTGCATTTATGTCTTTTACAATTACCTTTGTCTATATCTAAAGATATTGCTCTATGGATATCCTTTGCAGATAAGATGCACATCAGATGCTGCTGGGTCATCTCATATGGCTGACAGAAGAGTTTTGATGCTTTTAAAATTATATGATATTTACAATTTTTTATGTTGGCCATGGAGAGAAACTTTTCTGTGCCTCTGAGTCTCATCAGTTCCTGACCCCCAAAGAACAAAAACTAAAACATTGCTGAGGTCCCTTCCAGACTCCCTGATGATACCAGGATGGTGCCACTCCCAATTTTGGAATGGGCTGGAGCAGATGTTTATAGGACAGGAGCCCTGAGGCTGTAGGGGACCTGGCACTTGCAAAGGGCATGAGCAAAATTCATTAGCTGAGTTACTTGAGTACTTTAAGAAATGTCAAAGGTTTCCCACCAGGAAAGAACAGAAACTTCCTGGAAGTGTACTGAGGCAGGAGAAGAAACATTGCCCTTCAGCTCTACCATGTGTTACCATTATATGTTCCCCTCTGTGTTACCATTATACTGTCTATTGTTTCATGTCCCTCTTCATTTGGGTGTTTCCACCTCTCCTGTTTAAATGGCCATGTCTAAGGACATCTCTTCACTAGACCAGCTGGCTCTATGGCCTTCCCATTACTCCCAGATTTCTTCTTCCAGTTCTTCTCTAATCATTCCACATCAGTCAACATCTTAATTGTGTTCATATCTATCACAGAACCACACTTTCTAATGTCTTTGTTTAAAACTATTGCTGTAATGAAATCCCTTGTGCATGGTTATGCTCTCGTTTCTGGCAGTAGCTCTGATTCTGGCCACCTGCACCCCAAATTGCTTTTTCTCCTAAGTTCTTAAGAATAGAAAATTAGGTACATTATAAAAGAAATTATTTACTGAATGGCCTAAATCTTAACAGACAAGAGACCTTAAATGGACTTCTTACTGCACAGGATAAATAAAAGAAGTACAGATACATAAAAACACAGTGCACAATGAAGATTCCTATATTACAGCTAGTGAAGAAATAGCAGAGATCAGGAGTCAATGTCACTTGCCAGCAAAATGATGAGGGAGTACACATGGAGCCCTTTCACTCAACTTCCAGAAAAGTAACCACAAGAATGCATCCAGACTTGGGGGATAAGCCCTACCTGTTAGCAGAGACTATGCAGAAGACTTCTGCTTTGTGAGAGTTTTGTGCAACATTTTTAGTTTGTAAAATGAATGTGTGTCATTCAGGAATTCAAGGCTTATCTCCCTTCAGTCTGCTCTAGAGGCAAGATGTTAATGGTCAGCTGGGAATTTCACCTCCCTGGAACCAGAGAGAGCTCAGGACAGGACAGATGTCCAGCCTGGGTTATCTCAGCAATTGCTGAGAGGGGGAAGATGCCCTGAGTTATGGCCCAGCTGATGGACAGAACAGATGAGATCTGCTGTGCCATGGGGGAAGTCCTGCTGCAGGAGCCTCATGGAACCAAGGGTGCGTTGTGACATTGTGATGCCTCATGGAACCAAGGAGACCATGGTGACACGAATGAACCTCATGGAACCAAGGGGCCTTTGTGACACTGCAAGGCCTCAGGGAACCAAGGAGTGCAAAGGTCTCAAACATTGCTTGCAGGGTTCTGTCTTGGGGATGAGGAATTTCCTTGTTGTCACCGTGTGCCTTTTTGCAGTGGTGAACCTCAAAAATTTTGGATTGCTTCAAAAGAAATTGAAACCCCCTCTTTGTCTGAGTGTTGTCGCTTCTCAGAAAGTCAGTGTGGAAAGGAAAAAGTAAAGAACCTTTGAAAGCTGAAGCACCTACAGGCATTGAGCCCCACTGAGTGTTGTTACTGACAAATGATCTCAAGAGACTAATTAAAGCAGATAACTGGAGGCCATGATTGCACAAAGCTTTCAGAGACTTCAAGGAAAAAGCAAAACCCAAAGTCCTTTGAAAAACCTGCAATCCCTGGGAGCATGAAGGAGTCCCCAGGGCCATTCCTGACCAAGTCTCCCCAGGGACTGGTCTCAGCAGATCCCTGAGGCCACTGGGATGTGGGGGGATGCTGAGGGCAGGACAAGGGGTGACAGTGCCCAGCCTTGCTGGGGTTCTGCCAGGAGGTCCCAGTGGCTCAGGACAAGGTGTCTCCTCCCAGTCCTTGGTGGCACAGACCCTGCTGTGCCCCAGGGTACCAAGATTTGGCTTCTCTTTGTCCCATGTCATCTCTGCCTCCAGTTTCCAGCTCTACCTGGAACCTGGGGACACTTTCTCAGTTGTGTCCCTCAGAGGGACCCACTAAAACTTTAAGAAATATTGGGAGTTTGATTTTGCATGAATTCTTGAGAGGTTTCCTAACAAACCATGGCTCTGCCTTGATTTCCCTCTGGTCTGGTGCAGTTCATCGTGAGGTTTTCCTATTCCAATTGTGGAGAAATATTTTAAAGAGCTTCTGAGAAATATACATTCTAATTTTAAAGGGTGTATTTTATTGTTCTTCTCTTTAGAGTAGAGGTGATTGCAGCATCTAGTGATTGATAATAACCCTGGTTCTCGCCTCAGGACGTCTGGCCTGCTCAGACAAGCTGTGCCTTGAGGTCTGACCGAATGTGGACAACCTTGCTCCACATTCCCCAACCCCATCCTCTCTGTCCTCCCTCACCTGGGACCTGCTTTGCTTGGAAGACCAGCTTCACTTAGGCAGAGAGATGTGTCTCTTATTTTTGGTGCAATCTAAAACTCTTAGTTTTCCCCACTGCAAACAGACACACTCCTCAGGTGTGTGCCAGCCCAAGGTGCCACCAAGGAGGTTCAGGCCGAGGATCGGTGCTTCGGGGTTGGTGCCTGGAGTTGGCGCCATCTTTCCTTTCTGCCTCAAACTCCCGTCATGCCCCTTGGCCCCATAGAGCACCAATGGAGCCGGGACTACAATTCCCATCCTGCCCCACGCTCCACAGAACTCTGGAATCCCCCCATATATCCCATAAGTATCCCCAGACCCACAAGGATCCTTAAGTGCTCCTTCAGCTCCCATTTGGAAATCCCTAAAAGCCTCCACAAATCCCCTGAATGCTCCCAACACCATAAATGCCCCTTACAGCAACTTCTGGGAATTGATCTTCTCTCATTCTCTGCGAGCTCAGAGCAGCTCAGAACCCAATGACTCGCCTAAAATTCCTGCCACGCCCCGCACCCTAAAGAGCCTGGTTTGAGCTCCCAAGCTCCTCCAAAGTGCTCCCAAACCACAAATTTTCCACTTGGAGGACTTGAAGTAGCGGCTCAGATGCAAAGGTGTCCTCCAAGTGCCCTCCTGGACCCCCAAACGAAATATCTGAGCCACTTCCGGGACTACAGCTCCCAGCAGGCTTCACGGTTCCGTAGAGTGCTGGTTGAGCTGAGACTTCATCTCCCATCATGCCTCGCGCCCCACCAGCAGACATGGCAGCTGCGCCTCGGGCTCCCATGATGCTCCACGGCGCCATCAAACTGTATTATACCCGTGCCTAAAACTCCCATGATCCCCCGCGCCCCAGAGAGCCCCGTTAGAGCCCCAAGTGCCCACCCAGACCCCCAAGGGCCCCAGATTCCCCTCCCTGACCTGAAAGGCACCCCTGGACCCTCATGTGCCACTCTGAAGCCCAGACCTTCCCCCAGGATCCCTAAGTTCTCTCTTAGATCCCACTCGATGCCCTCAAGTATCTTCCGGTCTCTCAGACTCCTTCTAAGTTTCTCACAGACTCAAAACTGCCCAAAATGTGCCTCAGAAATGTCTCCCTGAACCCCAAAGTGCCCACCTTGACCCTGTCTAAGAAAAATAAGATAATAAAGATTACAAAATAACTGCAGATATTATGAATTATCTTAGAAGGAGAAATTAGTAACAAATAGAGCTTATTTAATTAATTAAGGGAATTGTGTAATTTAGAATGAATGACCAATAATTTTTTTGATTGCCGATAATGTATAGTGTGTTTTAATATCAAAAATAAAAATTAAGTTTTAAAACTATAGAATACTAATATTATCACTAAAAGGAATATAACTGTAATTTTCATATTTAACAACATTTTTATTTGAAAGAGAAATTTATAAGATATTTTGATATTATGAGTTGGCAGTCCCAGGTGAGAGATAGCATGACATGGTGAGGTTGGGGTAAGGAGCAGGTTGTCCAAATGGGGTCACCATGCACGAGGCTTTTTCTTCCATGTGCCCAGACCTCCTAAGAAAACATTGAGCATCAAGATCCCTTGGGAAATTCTTCTATCAGTTTCTCTCTGCACTGAAAAGTAGAAAAATATTCCCCCGAGGTAAAAAATGTGAAGAGATGCAGTTTGAAATCTTCCTCTTAAACAGAGCTCCAAACTGACTCTAAGCAGCTGCACAAGCCCTGGAGACTTGAAGACAATTGAAAGAAGACAAAGAGATCCTGAGGGCTTTCTGTATTTTAGGGTTCTCTATGGTTGAAGTGCGGTTGAGTCCAGGCACTGAGAGAAGATTGAAGAAGCTGCTCAAGGAGTCAGAAGCAAAACTCCAAGTCCCTTGGAGCATCAGTGGCCCCACTGAGGGCAGGGACTGCCAAAGGTTCCCCAGGGACTGGTGAGAGCAGATCCTTGAGGGCAGGACTGCAGGAGCCGAAGGCTGTGAGCAAGAACTGCAATGCTGAGCAAGGCCTGGGCTGGTTGGAGGCAGCAGAAAGGCCAAGGGCTGAGCCCAGGCCTGGCCCAGCAGGGCCTGTCCCTCACGGGTGGCTCGGGGCTGTTCCTGGGGCACTGGGATGGGAGGGGCAGCAAGGATAAATGTAATCACCCTGTGTGACACTCCAGATGCTCATGGAACCAAGGGCCAATGTTACACTGTGGGGCCTCATGGAAACAAGAGGCCATTGTGAGCCTGCGGGGCTGTAACACCCCAGAACACTGAAATGCTGGGAGTGACCAAAGGTTCCTTTACTTGAGTTTGGTGCACAGGAGAAACCCCAGATATTCTCAAGAGGTCAAAATGGCAAAAAATTTCGCTGATAGAGTACAGAAAATCAAGGAATGCTTGAAAGGGTTTTAATACAAAGTCCAATTCAACATAAAAACATATATCACAGCAACTTGAATAGCTTAGCCCATTTAACTTTAGAAACCTTCAAATACTTAAATAGTTGAGGTACACTAAACTCTTTGATATAAAGAGCATTAGAAGGAGAGGAAAGAAAGAGAGACAGAAGCTCTATAGAACAACACACACGCGGCTACCAACTCCTGGGGTTCCAGTGTGGGTGAGACACAGCCCCCAGCAGAAGGCAGGGTTTGGACCATGGGTTGAGTGCCTGCTCTGTGTTTTAATCCCCTGGGCCTTCGTGGACTTACCTCCAGGTGGGACTTGTGATTGCTCAGGCAATCAGAGCCTGGGTCAGCACCAGCCCACTGTGTGACTGACTGACAGCTCATCCCGATGTGTCTGGGACATTGATCTCATCCAGCCTCTGACAGGCTGACATGGTGACACTGCAGAACCTCATGGGACCGTCAGTTGTGAAAATGCAGGTTCAAGGACCCCGTGGTAACTCTGCAGAACCACCTGGAACCATGGGGCCAGTGTGACTGATAGGCAAGATGCCTTTAAAGAGAATACAGTGACTGAAGGTATGGAAATTTACATCTTTGAAATGGGTCTTAATGTCTCTATTAACTTCAAGCAACAGGTTTATTAAAGAGCCCAGTCAGCTTGGCTCCTGAAACAAACAAGTGGGTCTGCAGGAGTTTGAGGTTATGAACTTTGGTGTAAAAAGGACAGTTTCAAGAGGGGAAGATGTGGCAGGCCGTTTGGGACTGCTGTAATTTCCTAGTACCTGGACAATGGGGAAAGGGAGAGGGCAGCCTGTGACCAGGAGTTTAGGATAAAACTATGGAACCTCGGGAGAGGGAACCCCATGTACATGTGCCCTGGTGGATTCTTTCCCTTTATTCAAATAAAGTTGAATGACTCCTCTGTCTCCTTTATGGACACTGGTTTTCATAGTGTGATTTTTCGTACACGACACTATGGAATGTCACAGAACCAAGGAGCCATTATGACACATCAAGGACTCATTGGAACAAAGGAACCATTGTTGACAGTACAGAAACTCATGGAACCATGGGTCATTTGTGACAATGCAGATCCAAGGAAACCATCAAGACACCATGGAACTTCATGGAACCAAAGAGACCATTGTGACACTCTGGCACCTCATGGAATCAGGGACGTCATTGTGAAACTCAGGACCCCTAAGGAACCAAGGGTCAGTGATGAAGCTGTGGGGCTGTAAAACCAAGGAGCCATTGTGACACAGCAGGGCTGCATGGAGCCCAGGGGCCATGGTGACACTGCAGGACCTTATGGAAGCAAAGAGCCATGGTGACACTACAGAAGCAAGGAGAATATTGTGACAAGGAGAATATTAAGATGAGGAGAATATTGTGCCACTTCAGGGACTCATGGGCACAAGGAGAACATTGTAACACTGTGGGGTCCCGTGGAACCAAGGGAACATGGAACAGATTTGGCTGGCTGCTCCTCCTGGAGGCCACCTGACAGGTCAGGCAGACATTAGCATGTGGAGAGTCTGTTCTCATCTGCAACTGAAACACTGGGGCTCTGGGCTTTCCTTCCTATGGAAAAGAACTGTCATTCTCCTCTAGGCATCCATGGCCAAACCTGGGGATGCACCTCCAGAATTCCCTATATCCAAGGACAGCTTCCAGACCAAAGCTGCCATGACAGACAAGTCTGGCTCGCCTTGGCTTCCTGAGGGCTGCCTCTCATGTGTCTTTTGAAACACTGGCACTCTGTGCTTTCCTTCCTAATGAACTCACCTTTCATTCCAGGCATATACAACCAAAACTGAGATTCCACCTCCAAAAATACGTGCATCCAAGTATTGCCCCCAGATGAAAGGTGTCAGGAGAGACAGGTCCAGCTGGCTAGGCCCATGGGCAGACACTTCTCATCTTTTCCAAAACAGTTGAGCTTTGCTTTTCTTTCCTATGGAAAAAAAAAACACCTGTCTTGACCAGACATCCATGGCTGAAACTGGGATTCCACCTCCAAAACTCTGTACATCCAAGGATTGCTCCCAAGTGAAAGCTGCCAGGACAAGGGTCTGGCTGTCCTTGGCCTCTGGTGATTGTCTCTCATCTGCCCCTGTAACACTGGGGCTCAGTTGTTTCCTTCCTATGGAGACCATTGTGACACCTTGGGGACCCTGTGGCACCAAGGGGCCATTATAAAACTGCAGGGCACCATGGATCCAAGGGACAATTGTGACACTGTGAGACCTTGTGGAACCAAGGACATCACTGTAGCTCTGCTGGGCCACATGGTCTCAAGGGGCCAGTGTGAAGCAGCAGGGCTTTGTGGAACCAAGAGGCCATTGCTGCATTACATGGCCTCGTGCAGCCAAAGGGCCATTGTTTGTGATCCTGCAGGGCACCGTGGATCCATGGAGACCATTGTGGCATTGCCAGGCCCCATGGAACCATGGAAACCATTGTGACACTGTGGGGCCTCATGGAATCAAAGGGCCATTGAGATCCTGCAGGACCTCATGGAATCATGGGGCCATTGTCACACTGCAGAAGCAAAGAGAACACTGTGACACTCTGGGGCCTCTTAAGGTAAGGGAAGATGGAACAGGTCTTATTGGTTTGCCCTCCCAGGGATGACCTGACAGATCCAGCTGACCTTGACATCTCGAGGGTGGCGTCTCATTGGTCCATGGAGCGCTGAGACCCTATGATTTCCTTCCTATGGAAAATAACTTGTCTTCTCATCCAGAGGCTATGGACAAAACTGGAATTTGGCCTCCTAAACTCTATCTATCCAAGGATTTGTCCCAGAGAAAAGTAGCCAGAACAGAGAGGTCTGGCTGGCCTTGTTGCTCTGGTGATTTTCTTACACTATGAGCTGATTTTTTTCATTTGAAAACACCTTGAAGTGGAGCCAGAGATCTCTAGAGGTGGGGTTTGGAAACCTCAAGCAAATGACAAATACATAGGGACAAAAGAGCTCAGCGCTCAGTGGACTGGGGACTAAGGATATCATTGGAGAGGGATTGAAGGGCCATTTCAGAGATGGTGGATCATTTTGACATAGTGGAAAACAGACAGAGAAAGAAAGGACTGATGGCAAGAACAGCTGAGGCAGTCCAGACTGAACACAAGGAAAAAGAAATTTCTCTCTCCAAGAAGGACTGTGGTGCAACACGTCCCCTAAAGGAGTCTGGAGCAGCCCAAGGCTTTGCGTGGCCAAGCAGGGGCAGGCAGGATTCAAAGCTGTCAGCCAAGGAAGTTTGCTCAGCATTAGAGACAGCTTTCCCTTGTTTGTCCCCAGCTGTCATCAATGCCACCAGTGTTCTTCTCTAACTGGAACCTGGGGACACTTTCTCAATTGTGTCCCTCAGTGGGACCCATTAAAATTTCAAGAAACTTTGGAGATTGAATATTATGAGTTCTTGAGAAGTTTTCCTTAGTTCCCTCTCAGGGACTGATGTCCAGGGACTCAGCACTGTTGGAAAATACCAGCTCTACAGGGATGGGGCAACAGAGCCATGTTTTTTTGTTAAAGATTTTGTTCCATTATCAGTCTCCTTGAAGGGTGGAACATAAGAGATGTAAAACTCAATGCCATTCTATCAGAAACCAACCTTTTTCTGGGTTGCCGTACCTTATAAACGTTTTTCAGCCTATTAGCTTTTGTCAAACACTTGTGCTAATACTTCTAACACAAATCATCTATTATTTTACCCTATAAGATCTTGCTACAATGCATTTTTCACAGTTCTAGGTCTCAAAAATATCTGGTCTTTTTGCAATGCCATAATTTGAAATTTGTTTCTAGTTCAATCTCTCTCTCAACAATGTCTTCTCTATTCCATGGCCTTTCTAAGTCAGCACACCTTATCTCAGAGTTTGCATACAGGTGTACAAGACTGTTTGAGCTTTCAGCCAGGCTTTGAGAACCCTTTGCAAATGCATTCCTCACTAAGATCAATCACAGAATTCTGCGGTCCTCTCTTGTCTAAAGAGAAGAGAAATAAAATACACCCATCAAAATAAAAATTGCTATTTCTCAGAACTTATTTGAATTATTTCTCTATAACTGGAGTAGGAAAACCTTCTGAATAAACTATACTACACCAGACAGAAATCAAGGCAGAGGTTTGCTAGGAAACCTCTCAAGAATTTAGTCAGAATTGAACTCCAAAGTTTCTCATCCCGTTCATGGTTCCCACTGAGGGACATGACTGAGAAAGTTTCCCCAGGTTCCAGTTAAAGCAGGAAATTGGAGGCAGAGATGACAATGGTGAGGGAAATGCAGACACAGAGAGCTGTCAGGGCCTTGTGCATGCTGGCTCAGAGGTAGAGATGGAGACAAGATTTGACCCAAGACCTTGGAGAATGTTGGAGAAGTAGAGTGTTAAAAGTAAAATAGACATAAAACAAGAATGACAAGTTTGTAGTTTAAATAGAAGTATGTTTTAAGCAAACAGAGATATGTATTGTGTAAGCAAAGCAGTATTTAAGTAAGATAGTAAAAGATTTTGAAGTTTATCAATAGAACATGTTACAGTTAGTTCAAAGTTTAAGATGTATTAATGTAGGTTTGTGAAGTGTCATATGATTGTTTGAAAAATGACACATTGTGGCAAAGCCATTAGAAGTGAAGCAATTAATGATTGATGTAAAAGATGCTAGTGAACTTCATAGAAGAATTTGATTGGCTGAAAAACTAACATAAGGCATTGAAGCTAAGAATTAGGTGGCTTCTGATATTATGGCCGTGTATTTGACACCTTTAATGTCTTACTCTTCTATGAGACTGATGCAATAAAGCAGTAAACCATCTTTTATGATGTCTCTCAGTTGCCCTGTCTTTTGAAATGTTAATCCCCTGATAGGAAATTTTTGGATATGAGACCTACCCTTTGAAATCAATGGGGATGTAAGGAAGCCAGGTCTACCATATTAAAAATCAAATGGGATATAGGGATCGAAGGTCTACCCTATTGAAATCAATAGGGATTAAGGGAAACCTGGTCTACCCATTAAAGTCAATGTGGATTTGAGGAAATTTGGGGCTAAAATGAGATTTGGGTAAATCTGGCAGAAATCTTGGGCTGAATTCTGTGAATTTCTGCTTCAGGATTGTGGTGCAAGTGCTCTAAAAATCCTGGATAAATTCCTGCAAGCCAGTCCTGAATCCCTGAACCCACGCATGTGACCTGCGCTGAAACTGTGCCTCCAGGAAAGCACAAAAAATCTGTTTTCAGCCCAATATCTGAGAATTCTAAGGCCAAAATTGGGATTTTTAACAACTTTGGGGACATTGCATCCACCCATTGAAGTCAATGGGATTGAAGGAAACCAGATCTTGCCAGGATTAGGACTTGATTGGGAATGGTTACTGGTTGAACTGGGAACACTGGGAAGAGCTAAGGGGGAGCTAAGGGGATGGAACTGGAACCACTGGGGGGAAACTGGAAGCACTAGAAAGGAGAAAAGGGGAAAGTGGGTAAACTGTGATCACTGGGAGAACTGGGAGGGCAAACAAGTCAAACTGGGAGCTATTTCTTGGAGCACTGGGAGCAGGTAAGGGAGGCACTAGGGTTACTGGGAGCACTGAGGCATGACTGGGACCACTGAGAGATTAGTGACAATAATTTGGGATAAACAGGACACCCAGTCTACCCCATTGAAGTCAGAAGGAATGTAGAGACACCCAGTCTAGCTAATAAAGTCAATGCAGATTTTAAGGACACCAGGTCTACCCAGTCAAAGCAATGAGGAATTTTGGGGGACCCCAGGAGTGTTGGATTATCCAGGTGTCCAAGGGTTACCCAGATGTATCCAGATGATTTGTGGGGTGATCCAGGATGTTTTTGGACAGTACCCAGGTGTACCCAGGTGATCTCTTGATACTCAAGTTTTGGGAATACCATGGGATACCCAGGTCATTTTTGGGGATATCAAGGTGATTCTTGGAGCACTCAAGTATCCCAACTCACCATGATCACCCAGGAGATGACAGCCACCATTCCATCCTCTCATTCGAATTCGACACAGATGACTCTCAGTAGGGGGCCCTGTCAGGGGGCACCCAATGTTTAGAGGGCACTTCAAAACTCCAGGTCAGGGCCCCAGGGGTGGGAGGGAACCCAAGTAACCTTGGGAGAGGATGCAGCACAAGTACACCAAGGCACTTTGTTATGTGGGATCAGTGAAGATGGTGTTCTGCACCAACTTCAGATCTGGAGGGCAAAGGGTGCACCCCAAAATCTCAGGGGAGCAGTGGGGTCACCCAAATTGATGCATGGAAAAGCTTTATAACCCACAAAGTTATAGGTATATATTTTATTCAGTGCTGAGTTACAAGGGGGGATAGCTCCTCCAAAAACATGCAGAACTTCTGCAACCTGTTCCTCTCTTTTTATTCTCTATAAACTAGGATTGCACAATGCACCTGATACACATTCATGTCCTAACCCTGCCTGTCCCTGATTCATATTAAAATTAGACCCAGGCCTCTTTGTGACTGCGCACTGCTGCTTGTTGGTTGTTCTGGTGGTCATCTGAGTGTTCTTGGTATGAAGTAAACAGTCATCCTATCAGTTGGACTTTTCACCTTGCCTTCTTAATGTGTGCTTATCAGTCTTTAGTTGCTTTTCAGACATTGATACCAGTTTTTGCTGGCTCAGGGGTCTAAGGGATCCCCATTTTCTAGAAGAGATGTGTCCTGGTTTGAAAGGACAGGTGTCTGCCAGTAGGGGCAGAAGGTTTCCCTTTTTGGAATAGAGACTTTGGTTCCACTCCCCTCCCCCAAGTATTACGATTGTTTGAATCAAGGACTCTGAGGCAGAGATAAGGGGGGTGGGAATAACAGCTCTTTTACTAATATATCTAACTATACAAAAAGAAAACAATAACAGTTAAAATTGCTAACAGAACGAAATAGATAACCCGGTGTCAGTCCCTTTAGATGCAGGCACGCTGCCTCTGTGCTTAGTCCAGAGCCCGGATTTGCCAATGGCAGACGGGAACGAAGGCAGGAGGGAGGGGGGAGGGGCAGCAGCGGCCACGCCGGTCTCGGGCGGGAACGGGCTCATCCTCACCGAGGGCGGCGGCTCCTCGCTCACCGTGTGTGTCCGGGGGATCAGCTGTGTCCGCAGAGGCAGGAGGCTGGAAATGGGGCAGATGCAGGGCAGGTGATCGCAGAGGGTCTGGCTCTGCTGTGCTCGGCCGCGTGGCTGAAAGATCCCGGGCGTCCTCCTCCCGGCTCGCTGGAAACGCGAGTGCCCTCCCGGAAGCCTCAGAGACCCCTCCGGGGGCCGTCCCCACCCACCCCCTTTGTCTGGACCCATCAGGGACCCTGGGTGTAGCCCGGCCAGCTCCATTGGCATGATAATGGGAAAAATTCTTTCAATTGACACAGTAACAGAAAAACACTCAACCCCCAACATTATCCACCCCGAATTTATCCATGCCATCATGCTACATCATATTGAAACCTTTAAATTATATACATACATGTAGTTACGGGCACAGTATCATATATAGTTCACCCTAGAACAAGGTCCCCTTGGGGTATGCATCGGGTCTCTCCATCCTTTTGCATCACCCACCAAGTGCAACCTGGTCCTTGAGCGAAAACCACCCCACGAACAGGATTGTCTTTGCTGGAAGCAGAGTTCACCCAGACAGTTTTTCCTAACATGCCTCTCAGGTGTACCACTGGAACCTTATCTCCATCTGCTGCTCCCAAGGGCTCTGACTGGGCAGGGCCTGCTCGGTTAGTGGAACCTCGGGTATTCACTAACCATGTGGCCTTTGGTAGATTGATCTCCCAGTTCTTGAAAGTCCCCCCACCCAGTGCCTTTAAGGTGGTTTTAAGCAGACCATTGCACCGTTCGACTTTCCCAGCCGCTGGTGCATGGTAGGGAATATGGTACACCCACTCGATGCCATGTTCTTTAGCCCAGGTGTTTATAAGGCTATTTTTGAAATGAGTCCCATTGTCTGACTCAATTCTTTCAGGGGTACCATGTCTCCAGAGGACTTGTTTTTCCAGACCCAGGATGGTGTTCCGAGCAGTGGCGTGGGGCACAGCATAGGTCTCCAACCATCCGGTGGTGGCTTCTACCATGGTCAGCACGTAGCGCTTGCCCTGGCGGGTCTGAGGCAGTGTGATATAGTCAATCTGCCAGGCCTCTCCGTACTTATATTTGGACCATCGCCCCCCATACCAGAGGGGCTTCACCCGCTTGGCCTGTTTGATGGCAGCGCACGTGTTACAGTCATGAATAACCTGAGAGATGCTGTCCATGGTTAGATCCACCCCTCGGTCTCGTGCCCACTTATAGGTGGCGTCTCTGCCCTGATGGCCTGAGGCATCGTGGGCCCATCGAGCCAGGAACAGTTCCCCCTTGTGTTCCCAATCTAAGTCTATCTTTGAGACCTCTATCTGTGCAGCCTGATCTACCTGCTCGTTGTGCCTGTGTTCTTCATTAGCCCGACTCTTGGGAACATGGGCATCCACATGACAGACTTTCACGGGCAGCTTCTCTACCCGAGTGGCAATGTCTTTCCACTCATCAGCAGCCCAGATTGGTTTTCCTCTACGTTGCCAGTCAGCCTTTTTCCACCTTTCCAGCCAACCCCACAGAGCATTGGCTACCATCCACGAATCAGTGTAAAGGTAGAGCTTTGGCCATTTCTCTCTCTCAGCAATGTCCAAGGCCAGCTGAACAGCTTTGAGTTCAGCAAGTTGACTAGATCCACCTTCTCCTTCGGTAGCTTGTGCAACCTGTCGTGTGGGGCTCCATACGGCAGCTTTCCACTTCCGGTTCATCCCCACAATGCGGCAGGAACCATCGGTGAAAAGGGCGTAGCGTGTTTCATCTGCTGGCAGCTGGTTGTACGGTGGAGCTTCTTCAGCCCGGGTCACTTGTTCTGCTCCTCTTCATCAGCGAGACCAAAATCTTCACCTTCTGGCCAGTTCGTAATTATCTCCAAAATCCCAGGGCGATTTGGGTTACCAATACGGGCGCGCTGCGTGATGAGGGCAATCCACTTGCTCCATGTGGCGTCGGTGGCGTGGTGAGTAGAGGGAACCTTTCCTTTGAACATCCACCCCAGCACTGGCAGTCGAGGTGCCAGGAGAAGTTGTGCTTCTGTGCCAATCACCTCTGAGGCAGCTTGAACTCCCTCATAGGCAGCCAAGATTTCCTTCTCTGTGGGAGTGTAGTTGGCTTCAGATCCTTTGTAGCTTCTGCTCCAGAATCCCAGGTGTCGGCCTCGGGTCTCACCAGGCACCTTCTGCCAAAGGCTCCAGGACAGACCATGGTTCCCAGCTGCAGAGTAGAGCACATTCTTTACCTCTGGTCCTGTCCTGACTGGGCCAAGGGCCACTGCATGAGCGATTTCCTGTTTGATCTGGGCAAAAGCTTGCTGTTGTTCAGGGCCCCAATGGAAATCATTCTTCTTGCGAGTGACCTGGTAGAGAGGGCTGACAATCTGGCTGTACTCAGGGACGTGCATCCTCCAAAAGCCGATAGCACCTAGAAAAGCTTGTGTCTCCTTCTTGCTTGTTGGTGGGGACATTGCAGTGATCTTATTGATGACTTCAGTGGGGATCTGGCGCCGTCCATCCTGCCACTTCACTCCCAGGAACTGGATCTCTCGGGCAGGTCCTTTGACTTTGCTCTTTTTAATGGCGAAACCGGCTCCCAGTAAAATCTGGATGATCTTCTCTCCTTTCTCAAACACCTCCATTGCTGTGTTCCCCCACACAATGATGTCATCGATGTACTGCAAATGTTCTGGAGCCTCACCCTTTTCCAGTGCAGCCTGGATCAGCCCCTGGCAGATGGTGGGGCTGTGCTTCCACCCCTGGGGCAATCGGTTCCAGGTGTACTGCACGCCCCTCCAGGTGAAAGCAAACTGAGGCCTGCACTCTGCTGCCAAAGGAATGGAGAAGAATGCATTTGCAATGTCAATGGTGGCATACCACCTTGCTGCCTTGGACTCCAGCTCGTACTGGAGTTCCAGCATGTCCGGCACGGCAGCGCTCAGCGGTGGAGTCACTTCATTCAATGCCCGATAGTCCACAGTCAGTCTCCATTTTCCATCAGATTTCTGCACAGGCCAGATAGGACTGTTGAAGGGTGAGTGGCTCTTGCTGACCACCACTTGGCTCTCTAGATCACGGATCATTTTGTGGATGGGGATCACAGCATCTCGATTTGTCCGGTACTGCCGGCGGTGCACGGTCATAGTGGCAATTGGCACCTGTTGTTCAGTCACTTTCAGGAGTCCTACTGCAGAGGGGTTTTCTGACAGTCCAGGCAAGGTGTTCAACTGCTTAATGCTCTCTGTCACTACAGCAGCTATTCCAAAAGCCCACTTGAACTCCTTTGGGTCTTTGTAGTAGCCGTTCCTGAGGAAGTCTATGCCTAGAATGCACGGTGCCCCTGGGCCAGTTACAATTGGATGTTTCTGCCACCCCTTCCCTGTCAGGCTAATCTCAGCTTCCAGCAAAGTGAATTCCTGTCATCCCCCCGTCACCCCAACAATGGAAACAGGTACCTTCCCCACATGTTCTGGTGGTATCAGGGTGCATTGTGAACCAGTATCAACTAACACTTTATGTTTCTGTGGCTTTGACGTGCCAGGACATCGCACCCACACTATCCAATAGATCCTGTCATCCCATGCCTCTCCCTGGCTAGAGGCAGGGCCTCTCTAGCCCTGGTAATTATTTCTTTCCTGGGCATACATAGTGGAGGTTCTTTCCAGGGGATCTGACAGAACATCCTCCTTGCTGTAATACCCTGCACCTTGCTTGTGGGAGGTTGAGGCTACCTTCATTTTAGTGCGGCTCCCTTGGTTAGCATTTCCCTCCCTGAGCTGACGCACCCATGCTGCCAGGACAGAAGTGGGTTTCCCATCCCATTTTCCCATGTCTTCCCCATGGTCTTGCAGGAAAAAACACAGGTCAGCTCATGAGGTGTACCCTCTCTTCCTAGCTGTGGGGTATGAAGCTCTGACTTGGGGGCCTGTGACTCGTACTGCTGCTACGCTGATCTTCCTCACCTCCTCCCTCACCTCCCTCATCTCCTCCATCATCTCCTCCCTGATATCCCTCATCCTATCTTCAACCTGTTGGAGGTCCCTGGCCACGGCAGAGACATTAGCCTGCATTGGGCCATTCATCATGCTCTCAAAATTTCTGAGTTTGTTTGCAACAGAACACACTGTCTCTGGACTGTTATCAGCATTAATCATTGCTATGTAGGTGGTATATTGAGATGGACCCAAGGTTGCCAGATTCCATAACATCTGCCCTGTGCACTTGACCTTGTCAGGGTCATTGTCATGCTGTCCATCCCTCCCAAAGAGTACCTCTAATACTGCTGTCTCTCTCAGCTGCTGGATCCCTTCCTCAAGGGTCTTCCAGCGCATCCTATGGTGGTGCTCCTGCATTCTCTCTCTGTGTACAAACTTCTCTCTCACACTCATTAAAAGCCGGTCCCAGAGGGAAAAGAGGCCTTGCTCCCTTACGAATATCTGGTCCACACCTGAATCCTGGGCCAAGGATCCCAAATTCCTGGCCTCGGTTCCATCCAGTTGAACACCTGTTCCCGTAAGGTCCTAGACCCGGAGTAACCAAGTTGTAAAAGGCTCACGGCCTCGCCGAGCAATGTCTTTACACAGGTTACAGAGACTATCATATGAGAGGGACTTGGTGACAATCTCAACCTCTGGCTCCCTTGCTGGTTGTGAGGACCCTCCTTGCTGATCCCCATTATCTAGGTGCCTCGTTTTAATCTTAGATTTCCTAGTTTCCACAGGAGCAACTGCTGCTGGCTGTGGCTGCTCCTGTGATCCAGCTGGAACCTGGACAGATACAACATCTACGGGTTCCACTGCAGCACCATCTGACTCTCCCTCTTTAGGGCAGAGGGAGGGTTTCTCACCAGGTGGAGAAAAATACTCCTTCATCATCTGGCTATGCTCTTTCAGCATTTGGCCTATATCCTTCACTAGAGCCCCCATCCACTCTGGATGGCTCATTTCTGCAGTGGACCATGGGGCATCATCCCTAGTCCCTGGGGCAGGTATCAGAGTTGTTGTCCAAGCCAATATTCCCTTGTTTCTGAATGCTAAGTAAAACAGGCCAATCAGCAACACCAGCCACTCTATAATAACAGTGGCAATTAAAACAGATCTGAAATCCTTGAGAACCAGTGGGGTAGCCTCAAAAAACTGGGTGATAGGTTGGGAAAAAATTTCCCTTGCACTCGTTATCTCACAGTTAAGTACCATTACTGAAATAGCCCCAGAAACACACAGTTAGAGTACGATAGCTCCAGATCCATGCAACCGCTTCCCAGAAAAAATTAAAAACCCATGAATTCCTGACATAATCAATCCACCAAACCAATCGGACGATAGCCACAGCAACCTTGGTGAGGGGGCCCAAATTCAAAAAAGGGCTTACAAATGGGAGGGAGATGGCTGTGACCACATGGAACACAAACCAGATTAAACCAGAAAACATATTGCCAGTTAAGAGAGCTGTTATTCCTGTGTTAACTCTCAACTCAGTGTCCTCTGCTCCACGTCTGGGCGCCAAAATCTGTCCTGGTTTGAAAGGACAGGTGTCTGCCAGTAAGGGCAGAAGGTTTCCCTTTTTGGAATAGAGACTTTGGTTCCACTCCCCTCCCCCAAGTATTACGATTGTTTGAATCAAGGACTCTGAGGCAGAGATAAGGGGGGTGGGAATAACAGCTCTTTTACTAATATATCTAACTATACAAACAGAAAACAATAACAGTTAAAATTGCTAACAGAACCAAATAGATAACTCGGTGTCAGTCCCTTTAGATGCAAGCACGCTGTCTCTGTGCTTAGACCAGAGCCCGGATTTGCCAGAGGGCAGATGGGAACGAAGGCAGGAGGGAGGGGGGAGGGGCAGCAGCGGCCACGCCGGTCTCGGGCGGGAACGGGCTCACCCTCACCGAGGGCGGCGGCTCCTCGCTCACCGTGTGTGTCCGGGGGATCAGCTGTGTCCGCAGAGGCAGGAGGCTGGAACGGGGCAGATGCAGGGCAGGTGATCGCAGAGGGTCTGGCTCTGCTGTGCTCGGCCGCGTGGCTGAACGATCCCAGGCGTCCTCCTCCCAGCTCGCCGGAAACGTGAGTGCCCTCCCGGAAGCCTCAGAGGCCCCTCCGGGGGCCATCCCCACCCACCCCCTTTGTCTGGACCCATCAGGGACCCTGGGTGTAGCCCGGCCAGCTCCATTGGCATGATAATGGGAAAAATTCTTACAATTGACACAGTAACAGAAAAACACTCAACCCCAAACACCCTCACAACTCCTCCCCACAAGGAGTTATACTTTATGGGAGATGCCCCACCCAAGGAGAAAAGACAAGTATTTCCTACCTAAATAAAATCTGAAACATGAGAGCAACCTTTCCCACTAAATTCCCAGAAGACCAGGCCTATCATCATCACCACTAGATGTTAAAAAAGAAACTACACCCTTCTCCAAAATCATTGCTTCATCAAAACCACATCTGTATCTGCAAGAAAACTACAGGTACCATTATTCAGACTGTAACCAACACCTTGAGCAACAGGGTTACAGGCTGCATTCTGACCTTGCCTGTGTTTTGGTCTTTATATTTCTATACTTTTAATTTCATTTTCCCAGTGAAAAACTGCTATTCTAAATCCCTTATCTTTGCCAGGGAGCTCCTTAATTTCCAAGTCATAATAATTTAGAGGGAGGGAGTTTACATTTTCCGTTTCTAGAGAAGCTCCAGAGCTCCTCAGCAGACACCTGTCTGTCAAACCAAGACAGTGCCCTGCTGCAGCTCCATCCCCATGGCAGGATCCGCGCTGGATGATCCCCAGGGACCCCCGGTGGGCAAAGCCCCCCTGAGCCCTGGTGCTGCTGATCCGTGTTGGGAAGACACCTGGCTGGGCGCTCCACATCCTCCCCGTGGCCTGGATTTTCTCTGCATTTCTCTTTGTCCTTCACGAACACCCAAATCCAGGGTAAAATTAGTGATGTTAAATACCGACCTGCTTGGGGACACGGGGGGATCTTCCAGGGGATGCGGGGAACGCTTGGTTCCAGGGATTTGAGGGGTCCTGGGAGGGACCTGGGGGCTGCTCATGGCGTTGGGCACCCCAGTTCCAGCGGCTCTGGCTGCGCTGGGAGAGGAGGAGGAGCGGGAGGAAGAGGAGGAGCGGGAAGAGACGGAAGAGAATCAGCGGGAGGAAGAGGAGGGACACAGGACGAGCGGCAGGAAAAGGAGGAGCGATTTTGGAACCACGCGCTTCTCCCCCCTGGTCACTGAGGCCGCAGTTTCCCCCCGTGTCCGGCAGCATCGCCCCCCAAAATCCTGCAGGTGAGCGGGGAGGGGGAGCTCGCCCCAAATCCATCATGGGGGGGCTCCGGGAGGGTTTTTATTTTGCATTCAGGAGATGTTTGGATCTTGCAGGAGCCCAAAGCCGAGCCGGAAATGGCCCTGGCGGGATCCTGGCGGCTTCTCGCCCCTGGGGATCCCCGGCAGAGCCGGGGGGAAAGGCGGGAGCCCCGGAGCGGGGAGAGCGCAGAGGGGCGATCCCGGAGCCGGGGGACCCCCGGCAGCCTGGAGGGGTGCGGGAGGTTGGTGCTGAGCGGGCTCCGGGCCCCCGAGGCTGAAATGGGCGCTGACTGCTCCAGCTGCCCTTGGGCAGCGCCACCATCAAACCCAACACGCTCAGCCCTTGTTTTCCTCCCCAAGCCAGGATTTCCCAAACCTTGGCTGCATTAAGGAGGAGGAGGCCATGAGGACGAGGTCGATGGCCCGGGAGCCGCAGGCAGGTGAGCATGAAGTCAGTGCCCCTTTCCCCCTGTGTCCTACTCCATCTCCCAGCCCAGCATGGCCCTGGCTGCAGCACAGCCCTGGGGGGATCTCCTTGCCTTTGCCTCTGGCACAGAGGCAAATCCCATCCTCTCCTTGTCCTTCCTCCCCCAGACAAGGAGCTGAGCACGGACAGCAGGGAGGACAAATCCCCGCGGCACAGCCTCGGGCAAGAGGCCGTTTGCAGCGGCTCCATGGCGCAGGAATGCAACGGGGAGGAAAAGCCCTGCAGATTCCACAGCAGGAGGGGCTGCAAACACACAGCCCGGGGATCCCATCAGGAAAGAGCCAGCCCAGGCCGGGGAGGCAGCCGGAACTCGGAGCTGAGGCTGCGTGAGCAGCTTCACCATGGGGAGAAGCCCCACAAGTGCTCACAATGTGGGAAAGGCTTCAGGAGGAGATGGGACATGATCAGACACCAGAGAATCCACACAGGGAAACGGCCCTACGAGTGTGGGGAGTGTGGGAAGAGATTCAGTGACAGCTCAAACCTTACTGTGCACCAGAGGAGCCACACTGGGGAGAGGCCCTACGAGTGTGATAAATGCAGGAAGAGGTTTCACACAAGCTCCAGTCTTCTCAAGCACTCTCGCATACACAAGGATGAGAGGCCCTTCTGCTGCCCTGACTGCAGGAAGAGCTTCAAGCGCAACTCACATCTCATGAGCCACCAGTGCATCCACACACAGGAGAGACCCTACAAGTGTCCTGAGGGTGGGAAGAGCTTTTCACAGAGCTCTGCCTTGACCAGACACCAACAGAGTCTCCACTGATGGAAGCCCTGTGAGTGCCCCGAGGGCGGGAAGAGCTTTGTGCCCTGCTGCAGCTCCATCCCCATGGCAGGATCCGTGCTGGATGATCCCCATGGACCCCTGGTGGGCAGAGCCCCCCTGAGCCCTGGTGCTGCTGATCCCTGTTGGGAAGACACCTGGCTGGGGGCTCCACGTCCTCCTGGCTCCTCATGACCTGCGTTTCCTTTACATTTATCTTTGTCCTTTCAAACACCCACATCCAGGTAAAAATCAAGATGGTCAACTAAGACATGGTTGGGGACCTAGCGGGATCTTTGAGGGGATGTGAGGGACACTGGGTTTCAAGGGAATTGAGGGTTTCTGGGAGGTACATGGGTATTCTCCTGTCTTTGTGCACCCCAGGCCAAACTGCTCTGGCTACACTGCGAGACCCTCATGGAGGTTCTGGGGCAGCTGATTAAGGACCCTCTGCCCTGACACTGTCCCTGTGTCCCAGCCCCTGCTGTCCATGTCCAGGATTCCCCTCTCCTCCCTGTCACTCCCCTTGACCCCAGCCCATTCATATCTCACCCTACTCCTGCTCCCATCCAAGTCCAGATTCCATTCCTGCTCTCATTCCCTCTCCCCATCCCCTATTCTATGACCGGTTGCTGTTCCCATATTACCAGTCTCATAATCCCAGTCCTCTTACTTTCCTTGTATTCCTAGTCCCACTTCAATTTTCATATTTGCATTTCTATATTTCCTGTCCATTTCCCATATTTCCTTTCCGAATCCTGTTCCCATATTCCCATTTCCAATCCCAGTCCCATCATCTTCATGCCCATTCTCTCTCCAATTGCTATTTCCACATTCCCTGTCCTATTCCCATTCCCAGTTCCGGTTTTCATTCCCATTCCCATGTCCCTTTCCCAGTTTCCGTCCCCATTCCCAGCGCTGGAGTGTGTAATACAGAAGCCTCTCTGAGTCCCTCGGAGAGTGAACAGAAGACAAGAATTAAATTAAAAGCCTTTTTTAGAAATTGAAGTACATTTAAGCCGCACAGACATGAAATAGATGTCTGTGGTTTAGTTTTAAGAAAGTACAAAGATTAGTTTGCATAAATATGAAGTAGAAGTATATATCTTAGTTTGAAGCAAGGAAAAATATATTTTACGTTCCTTAAAATGTAAAAGCCTTAGAATCTGATGTTAAAAAGAAGCTGCGATGAGAGCTCAAACACACAACTCTAGACAGAATAAAAATATAGTAATAAAATTTCTTATACACTTCAGATAAAACAGATAGGCCATGTGCACAAGTTATATGTAAACTTTCATATTAAAAAAACAGAATTATAATAGGTTTAGGAGAAATGCTTCAGGTTCTTGCTTTTGGCTCATTGGGTAATTTGTCAATAAAAATCCGTGTATTGGATCCAGAGCTCTCTCTCGCTCCTGTCTCGTCACTCTCCCTTCCTCCACCACCATCATCATTACCACTACCAGCACAGGAGAGAAGAAGAGGAAGATGAAGAAGAAAAGAACTGAAGAAGAAAGGCCAGGGAGCATCTGCCTCTGGAGACTCTGCACCAGCTGCAGCTTCAACCTCTTGCAGCAGAGAGCTGCTCCTGCTTCCATCGGGACTTTATGGCAGAGAGATTGAACAGGGCCTGGAGAGCCTTGGGCTCTTTGCCTTTGGAGCCTGACGTGCCTGCACAAGGAACAACTTTACAGCAGCCAGCAACTGCTCTGCTCTTGGAAGATCTAAAGCCACAACCAATCCCCACAGCCGGTCCCAGTCCCTGTCCCCATTCCCCTTCCCATTCTCCATCTTGGTCTTGATCCTGTAATTCCGGACCCTGTCCCTTATTCCTTGCTCCCTTCACGCTCTCAGTCCTGCAGTCCAGCTCCCTGTCCCCATTCTATCAGCCAAATTCTTGGTCCCTGTCCTCCTTCCAGTTCCCTTCCTACACCTGGTCCCATTCTCAGTCCCACTGTGTTGAGAATTGGTTAGAAAGCCATGGACACAACTGTGGATATGGCTCGGCTGAGGCCTTGTTGCAGGAGAGCAGCTCCTGCTAAGTAGTAGCTAGGCCTTGCTCTTAAGCAGATTTTGCTGAGCAGCAGTGTTTGCTTTTAAGAGACTTTTGCAAAAGCAATGCAGCTAGCATTATTTGCAGAGTTAGTCAATAAGTAATACATATGCCCATTTTTCAATCAAGGTCTTAACTTCCAGGGAAGCACATAGCAAGCGAGGTATAACCCTGGGACGGATACTATATAGCAATAAGTATAAGAATAAGGGAAGCAGGAGCAGCGGAATAGCACATATGCTTTTTGGCTAGAAATTCAGTAGGCGTGATTATCTCACACTCGCAATAACCAATAATAAGAGAAGGCGTACATAGTAAAAACTAATAAGATTGTACTAATATGCATAATGCTGATTTATGCTATGTTGGGCTATAAAACTGTCTGATGCTCTCAATAAAGTTGGATTATGCTTTATCAATCACATTGATTGGCTGGCTGATCCCCTCACTATTCCTCCACAAGCAGCTCCGCACCCCTGCATGTGACACCATAGGGTACTGTGTGACATCACAGAGCTGTGTGACATCCCAAGGCTGTGTGAGGTCACTGGGGAGGTCCCTCTGCCCCGTTCCCCCTCCAGTCCAAC